>NW_026899598.1:0-89566 GCF_033153095.1 Gastrolobium bilobum | reverse complement strand
GTTGGCAATAGTCGATCTGCATATTTGGATATGCTGCCTTACCCTACTGATGCTACTGCATATCGGAAACAGGTGGAACGCCTCTTTATGGTTGCCACACTGTCTGGCCTCCCTGAAGAATATGATAATGTCCGGGATACTATCTTGACTAGTGGGGAGCCTGATCTTTCAATGACGTATCAGCGTCTTCTGAATCTGAATAAGAAATCTGCTCCTGCATCATCTTCTGCTGTTGATTCTACTACTCTAGTTTCCCGTACTGACTTTCGCGGGAACATTGGAGGTGGACGTGGTCGTGGTAGAGGCCCGGGAGGACGTGGTCCAGGAGCCCCAGGAGGACGTGGCCCAGGAGCCCCAGGAGGACGTGGCCCAGGAGGCCCAGTTGGACGTGGTCAGCGACCTCGTTGTAATTACTGTCAGCAACTTGGTCATTATGAGGAACGTTGCTACACAAAGTACCCTCACCTGCGACCTTCTTATGCTGCTAATGTAGCTCAATCGGATTCTGCTTCAAATGGTACACTCTCTCTCTCCTCTGAAGACTATGCAGCATTCTAGACTCTTCTCAGAAAGGTCTCTCCTCAGTCGCAGGCCTTTGCTTCAGAAACTGGTAATCCCGTTGCTTGTGTTTCTCATTCTGCATCACTTGGCCCTTGGATATTTGACTCAGGTGCTACTGATCACCTCTGTGGTAATAAGGAACTCTTTTCATCCCTTACATATTCTGATAACTTACCCTCTTTTACCCTTGCTGATGGCACTAAGGCTCCTGTTCATGGAATTGGACAAATCTGTCCAACCTCCTCATTGACCTTAACATCTGTCTATTACATTCCTAACATCCCTTACAATTTAATATCTGTTAGTAAATTGATCAACTCTCTTAACTGTATTGTCACTTTCTCAAATCATTCTGTTTCTGTGCAGGATCCAGGTACGGGGAAGACGATTGGAGTGGGTTGTGAGTCACGGGGTCTGTTCTACCTGGTTGTGACGAGTCCTTCCGTTGCTTGTTCTCTCGCAGAATCTCCACAACTCATCCACAGTCGCCTCGGGCATCCTAGTCTTTCCAAGTTACAGAAGATGGTTCGTCTTTTGTCCGATCTTCAGACTTTAGATTGTCAGTCATGTCAGCAAGGAAAACACATACACTCCTCCTTCACTAATCGAGTCAATAAACGAGCTGATGCTCTTTTTTCAATTATTCATTCAGATATTTGGGGTCCTAGTCGTAGTGTGTCTGTTTTAGGTTTTCAGTATTTTGTTACCTTTATTGATGATTTTTCTCGTTGTACTTGGATCTATTTAATGAAAAACCGTTCTGAGTTGTTTTCTATTTATCAAAAATTTTATGTTGAAATTCATACTCAATTTGGTGCCTCTATTAGTATTTTACGTAGTGATAATGCTAAGGAATATGTTTTTGTGGACTTTTCTAATTTCTTAGCCAAACATAGTACTTTACACCAAACTACTTGTCCTCACACTCCACAACGAAATGGAGTAGCTGAACGTAAGAATAGACACCTCATTGAGACTGCACAAACTCTTCTTATTCACATGCATGTTCCTCTTCACTTCTGGGCCGATGCAGTCCTTGCCTCTTCTTTTCTCATCAACCGTATGCCTTCATCTGTGCTTGATAATGACATTCCTTATCACTTATTGCTTCCAGATGTTCCTCTCTATCCTCTATTCCCACATGTCTTTGGTTGTACCTGTTTTGTTCATGATCTAACCCCTGGTATAGACAAGTTAACATCCAAAGCTTTTAAATGTATTTTTCTTGGTTATTCTCGTCTTCAAAAAGGTTATCGTTGTTATTCTCCAGATCTTAAGCGTTACTTAGTTTCCGCTGATGTCACTTTTCTTGATCAACAAACCTTTTATTCTATCCCATCTCAGTTGTCACAAGTTGATCATGTTCTTCCTGTCCTTTTTCTTGACTTGTCTTTGCCAGCTGCAAGTACTTCTATTCCAGATAAGCAACCTATTGCTTCAATACCTGCGGACCGTCCACTTCTCACTTATCAGCGTCGTAAAACTGTGCCTTCTGTCGACTCGACTCCTGCTGACTCATTGCCCACTGTAGTTGATTCTTCCCCTCCGGATCCTTCACCAGAGGCTCTTCCTATTGCTCAAAGAAAAGGTACACGTACTACTCGTAACCCTTATCCTCTTTATACCTTTTTGAGCTATGACCGTCTTTCTTCACCTCATTTCACCTTTGTTTCTAGTCTTTCTTCTATTTCTATTCCCAAAACCACAGGTGAAGCACTTTCCCATCCAGGGTGGCGCCAAGCGATGCTTGATGAGATGACTGCACTTCATTCCAATGGCACTTGGGACCTTGTTTCTGCTCCTCCAGAGAAGTCTATAGTTGGTTGTTGCTGGGTGTTTACTGTAAAAGTTGGACCTGATGGTCATGTTGATAGACTCAAGGCACGCCTAGTTGCCAAGGGCTTTACTCAAATCTTTGGCCTTGATTATGGCGATACATTCTCTCCGATCGCTAAGATGGCGTCAGTCCGCCTATTTCTTGCCCTTGCTGCTGTTCGTCACTGGCCACTCCTTCAACTTGACATCAAAAATGCCTTTCTTCTTGGTGATTTGCAAGAGGAAGTTTACATGCAACCACCTGGTTTTGTTGCTCAGGGGGAGTCTGGAAAAGTGTGTCATCTTCGAAAATCCTTATATGGTCTCAAGCAATCTCCTCGAGCATGGTTCAGTTGCTTCAGTTCTGCCGTTCAGGCGTTTGGCTTAATCCGCAGTAAAGTTGATCATTCTGTATTTTATAGGATTACATCTCCTGACAAGTGCATCTATTTGTTAGTCTATGTTGACGACATCATTCTCACCGGAAGTGATCAAGACGGAATTCGTCAGTTAAAACAGCATTTATTCAGTGCATTTCAAACAAAGGACCTTGGGAAGCTGCGTTACTTCTTGGGAATTGAGGTGGCGCAATCTAGACAGGGCATTTCTATTTGTCAAAGGAAATATGCCTTGGATATCCTCGAAGAAACTGGTATGTTGGGGAGTAAACCAGTTGATACACCCATGGATCCTAATGTCAAGTTATTGCCCGGACAGGGGGAGCTGTTATCTGATCCTGGACGTAATCGGAGGCTAATTGGGAAGCTCAATTATCTTATTGTGACTAGGCCAGATATTTCTTTCGCTGTTAGTATGGCTAGTCAGTTCCTTGATTCCCCTTGTGATTCACATTGAGATGCTGCTGTGAGGATCCTCCGATACATCAAAGGAGCACCAGGAAAAGGTTTGTTGTATTCAGATCAGGGAAATACATAAATTTGTGGTTATTCAGATGCTGATTGGGCAGGATCACCCTCGGACAGGCGCTCTACTTCCGGCTATTGTGTCTTCTTTGGAGGAAACTTAATTTCGTGGAAGAGCAAGAAACAACCTGTAGTTGCTCGGTCTAGTGCAGAAGCTGAGTATCGTGCAATGACAAATAGTACCTGTGAGTTAATCTGGTTAAAGCAGTTGATTCAAGAGCTTCATCTTTGTGAACAGAAACAACCATGACACTCATCTGTGATAATAAAGCTGCGCTACATATATCCTCTAATCCTGTCTTTCATGAGAGGACCAAACATATAGAGATCGATTGTCACTTCATTCGAGAAAAGATTCAATCAGGAGAAATCAAGACTGCTTTCGTCAACTCCTCTGATCAACTAGCGGATGAGTCTTCACTAAAGCTCTTAGAGGTCCTCGGGTTCAATACATTTGTAACAAGCTTGGTGCTCACAATATATACGCACCAGCTTGAGGGGGAGTGTTAGAATATATTAGATATGATTAGTCTGATTAGATATGATTAGAGTCTGTAATTATTCTGATTGTATTACGTCCGGGCCTTTCATATAAGCCCATTAGAGTCTCTATATATTGTAACTCTCTGAATTAGATCAATACACAACATATTATTTTATATTCAAGTGCTATGGCATATTTTCTTTTATCTAGTGCTATTTTCTACTAAAAAAATTTCAATTGGATTCAAAAATGCATTGAGATCTAATCTCTTATTAACTAGAACTTGCTTTATGTGGTTTAAACTTAATAAACCATTCTCCATTGTGAGGTACGTTACTTTTCCAGATTCTAAATGGGGCATCATCCTTTGTAATAATAATTCAAACGTAGTCTTCAAAATGGAGGTTTCTTTTTCCTTGAATCATGCTTATTTCAATGTTGTTGTTGTTGTTCTTCATATTATTATATTATTTCTTCACTTTGGTGTGTTGTCCTTTTGAATTTGAATGATGAGCCTATTTTTAGTAATGTTGGTGTTCCTGCTTGATTCATGATAACTTTCTCTTACTGTTTGAAGTTTCACCAAGTTCATTTGTCCTACAAAACATACACATTAGACCTGATTATTTTACATGAGTTTCTTTTATGATTCTTTAATGCTTATTAGTGACTGCTAATACTAGAATTGCTGCAGATAATTAAGCGGGCAAATGAGACTGGTGAGGATCCTTTGATGTTAAGCAACCGTTTTTGCGATGAATATGTTATTGATATGACTGATCTTCAGTGTGAGAGACCATCTACGGAGCCTCGTGTTTCTGATCACATTGACAAGATAAAGGACATGATAACCCAGGTTTAACTTTGCTATTAAGATTGCTGTCTTTTGCTTTTATTTGAAACTTTTAAGGGAATCTTCTGAGATTAAAAATATTCCTTTTTGCAGCACTTCTGTTGCAATGGAATTCCATTGTTTTGACAGTTTTGCATGCTGTTTTGTATTAGTTACAACCTTTTTTTCAATAAGTGTATTTGGAATTTATATATTGCTTGTGAGTTGTGACAGATAAGTTACATTTTTTTAATAAGATGATCTGTTTGCTCTATGCTATTTTGTGTCTTTTTTATAAAAAGACTTGTATGGTACTCACTCACCGTCCATTATTCTAGTGAGAATGAATTTGGATATTCCGCACTCCTGCTCAGCTTCTCCCCTCCAATCTCAAATTATTGAACCTTTCAGTTTTAAATCAAATAATAAGTTCTTTCTTTTTCAATATTCCAGCAGTGTATGCCCTATTATGATAATTTATCTCTTTAACTCGTGAATAAAAGATTCAAATTTAGCAGGAACTTAAAATGCAAAAGGAAAAAGGGCCAGGCATAGTAATTTTTTTATGTTAAGAGGTATGGGATCTCCAAGTGAAACATCTGAGGTTTCAAATGATGATAAACTCAGCTTTCTGGAGTAGATGATATTTTATTTGTTAGGAAATATGTTTAGTTGAGGTTGCATGTCATTTTCTTCAATATGTATGGAATTGAAGCATTGGATTTGGTTGTGGCATGTTTGCCTTTAGTTCTAGGGAATTAATTTAGAATTCAAAAGGTGGTTAATCATTAATGTAGTATGCAGATTATCAACAATGGCTATGCATACGAAGTTGATGGTGATGTTTACTATGCTGTTGATAAATTCCCAAGTTATGGCATGCTTTCTGGACAAAGGCTAGAACATAATAGAGCTGGGGAACGAGTTGCTGTGGACTCGAGAAAGCATCACCCGGCTGATTTTGCATTGTGGAAGGTGAGAACCTTTACCAGTTATTTTAACATATTTTCAGTAACAGTTTGGAATCTCTCTTATTTCTTAATAATAATTGCAGGCTGCTAAGCCAGGTGAACCTAGCTGGGACAGCCCTTGGGGTCCTGGAAGGCCTGGGTGGCACATTGAATGCAGTGCAATGAGTGCTTGTTATTTAACTCATAAATTTGATATTCATGGTGGTGGAATTGATTTAATCTTTCCTCATCATGAAAATGAGATTGCACAGAGCTGGGCTGCAGACACTGAGAGCAATGTCAGTTATTGGATGCATAATGGGCATGTCACCAATAACAATGAGAAGATGTCAAAATCCTTGGGAAACTTCTTCACTATTCGCCAGGTTAGTCCTTAAGCAACTTTTTTTAATTCCTGTTTAGATATTTGTAGAAGGTTTTGCACGGTAGAAGTCTCTTAAAAGATTTGTTGTGCTTGTGCATATGTTTCATGATTTTTTTTTTTCTCTTGCAGATCACGGAGCGTTACCATCCACTTGCTTTGAGACACTTTCTAATAAGTGCCCATTACAGATCTCCGCTAAATTACTCTGTCTCACAGCTGGAGAGTTCATCCGATGCTATTTATTATATATTTCAGGTAAGGAGCCTCTAAATAATCTGTATCAAATTCTGATTCATTGCTTAGAAGTTGATTGGCGACTTCATCTCTCAAGGTTGACACAGTTTTGTCATTTTGTAATCTGAAAATGTCACCATTTTTGTTAATGGTTTTTGACATTTCATATCCTATACTACTACGATTAAGTTAAGCATGCCTTGGAGATAGAATGCCAGTGCTTCTTTCCTACTACTTAATTGTTTCTAGAAAGAAGATATTTACTTATATTCTGCAATGAAAATTGTTTCCCCTCTCTCTGTATGTATGTGTTTGTGTCAGACTATATTACATGTCCAAATTCTTCAAGAATGACTCTTATGAGTCATTACACATGACAATATTGGCCTTCGTGGTGTACCTGTTATAACTTGTTAGTAAAACAAGGGAAAAGGTATAATTACATAAAACCAAGTCTTGTTTATCAGGGTTTGGTGGCAGTCTTGCTGCAAGAATAAATTCTGTCAACTCTACCACAATTTTGCTATGACTCGGATCTATTGACATTAAGTATTATAGCTACGGATACCTGTCTGCAATATTGTAAGGCTTAGTTGATGCCATTACTCTAGGGACATTGTTCAAAACAGCTTCTTTTAACTTGTGCGATGTCCTTAACTACGAGAAGGATTTTGTTCTTTTGGTTGTTAGACACTTCAAGATTGTAAAGATGCTTTATCATCATTTGTACAAGGGAGCACCGAGAACAATGCAAATGTGCCTCAAGTTAATCAGGCTGCCAAGGATTGTATTAAGAAGTTGCATGTTGAGTTTCAAACAAAAATGTCAGACGACTTGCAAACACCAGTAATACTAACTGGTGCTCTCCAAGAGGCCTTGAAGTTTGTGAACAGTTCTTTGATGATGCTGAAGGTATGTATTTGGAACCAGTTTCTCGTATTGTATGCCTTAGAGCCACATGCTTTTTCATCTGTCTTAGATGCACCGCTAAATTATGAAATATATATTTGGTATCTTCCAGAAAAAGATGCAGAAAAGGGCACAGTTGCAGTTGATTCAATCCCTATTGGAAGTGGAGAAGGAAGTTGGAAAAGTTTTGGACGTACTAGGATTATTGTCCACTAAATCCTACGCCGAGGTGACAAATTTTATGTTATTAAGACGAGCTTGCTTGTCTGTTGTGTATAATCTTAAGAGAGAACTATTCTTTTAGAAAGCCGTCATTAATGTATAATAATTGTTATTTATTCATCAGGTTCTGCAGGAGTTTAAAGATAAGGCATTGAAGAGAGCAGGTTTGGCAGAAGATGAAGTGTTACATCTGATAGAAGAAAGAGCTCAAGCTAGGAAGAGTAAGGATTTCCCCAAGAGTGATAAGATTAGGAATGATTTGACTGCAAAGGGCATTTCACTTATGGATGTGGGGAACGAAACATTTTGGAGGCCATGCATCCCGAGTGAACCACAAGTTATTCAGACAGCAGACCAGAGGGCACTTACAGTTGAAGAAAAAGAGTCAAAACCTCAAGTGAATCAAAAGGTGGAGGAAATACTTGTTGATCAAGAAGGGAACGGGCCACATACGTCGACATGAAGGTGGGATCAATGTCCCCCCGTTACTATGATTAAACACAGAACTATGTTATAATTTATCAATACTATAACCGGAGGCTTCAGGATTGGATTATCAATTCAAGTCTTGGGTCACTTATTTTACACTTTTCTCTTCTTGGGTCACTTATTGGTCCTGTCTCTTGATTAGTTTAACTGGTTATAACAATTACACGAACAGAGCCTCATAATTCGCATAGATACACAATCCAATGAAGCCTTCATTACCATATCGTTAGTACTCGGTTGAAGTCTTCTTCGAGGTTGTGCATTTAAGAATTGTTGAAATATTGCGAACAAAATACAAAATTTTTAAAGAATTGTTGAAATATCGAGGTAAAAAAACATTGATTGTTTCAAAATGCAATATTCTTAGTATTTTAAACCTGAGTTTAAATTACAGAATCTATCAAATAATTAAATAAAAATGCTGATATGAAACCTCTTTTAATGGAGCAGGACCCGGTGAAATGGCGCTGAGGATTTGACTGTCTTATATTTTTCTTTTAAAAAGAAAACTTAGGAACTTCATTGGAATAGTTTATCGATATGGACTAGTGAATTTGAGTAACAAATAATGATCTAGACATATTACAATTTAGGTATTTAATTTTTTTTTTGAGTCTGACTTAAAATAATTAAATAAATATATATTTTTTAGTTGATTAAATCATGAATGAATATATCTTTTGTCACTCATATAAGACAAAGTTTATTTTAAAAAGATTCCTAATGTTATGCTCCTATTAGTAGCAATTATTGAACTCATTTGTATGATTGTATCATTGTTTAAAATTGTGAATGTATTTGTGTTGTAAGTATTATTCTATGAGGAACACGTGATTGATCACGACCATCCTCCCGCTGCTTTATATTTTGGTAAAGTATATAAAAATATTTAAAATTTGGGTTGTAAAGTTATCTTCAGTTTCAACTGTTGCAATTACATAACTTAGATTCAATGAGTAATGAAATGACGATAACATATAGTTAAAAGAAATTTTTTACCGGTCTATTGAAATAATCAATACATATAGTACAAGGCGTGCGATTGAAACAATTAGAACCTGAGAGGTGTTTTAATTTCACAAGACAAAGTTGAAGGATTGTTTATTCATTTTATCGTTTGGTTAAACGTAAAACTAAGGGATCCTAAATGGTATTAAAATCATCTCAATTATGTGGATAAAGATTGTTGAAAGTAGAGCATACCTGAACCCAAAGCGACGACAGAAGTTGATCATCAAAGAGTTTATTTCATGTACCATATACCACAGCATAAATTCATTGACATTTGCCATCAGAAAGACCAACAAAAAAATAAAAATAAAATTGATTAGTATTTTTTAATAAACTAATCACTGATCTTGTCCTGAATTAATTTACAAATTTTTTCGCGAGTCTAGTAAAAAAAATTGTATCATCATGAGATCTGGCTAAAACAGTTGTTATAGGATATTCGAGAATGTCGTGATTTATATAAGACAAAGCAAGTAAAATAAAACTAACTATTTTTTTTATCACTTTGATTTATATAAGTTAAGGTGATATTATTTTGGAGTACATAAGGCTAGGTGATCTGGATAAAATATGATAGGCCCATCAAAGACCCAAATTTATAGAACAAGGCCCAAGCCCACCAGGTCCAAAATGAGGTATGATGTCATCAAATCGCACATTAGAGGGCGTGATGGACCTTCAGCATAACTTCATAGATAAGGAAGCAATCACAAGAACTAATAAAGATCCACCGTGCCATTGAACAAATAAACAGAAGACAACATCCTCTTGCCACCACTCTATCAAGATAGCCTGGCATAATGAGATAAGGCTATAGAAGCACCAGCTGAACTTGCAGTCCAGGAACAGCCAATCAGAAGTCATACCGCCTACTTAAGGCAGCATCATATTCACTATATAAACACAGGGTACATGCCCAGGTATAACAATCTAATTCAGTAAGAATACACATAAAACCTGATATATTTTTTTTTGACTTCAGCGCCGAAGTGTCATTGCAGGTACCCCAGTCAGGATCATCGCGCCAAAGTTGAATCATACATCACCCACCATCTACAACTATCTCAAGCCCAAGAAACAGACAGCCCAACCCAAAGTCTTCTCACCTTAACCGTGTGTGATTAGGCCCTTTACATTTTAGTCAATCCATATTGCATTGGTCTGCTATAACATACTTAAACGAATTAATTATAAATCTTACCACTTATAGGAATCGATTAAATTAATTGATAAAGGCAAATAATATATGCTAAAGATATTCTATTATCTCATGTAAGACATCCCACATGACTGCCATGTGGCATTGTACTGCTAGTATTATGAGTTTAAATAGCTCATGTGCTTTTGGCCGATTGGTTATTAGCTGGGAATGACTAGATTAGCAAGTTCTAGGAGTACAGATGCCACTCACCAAGAGTTCTCCTCAATCCTCATCTCACTTTTCTGATACACCGAATCTCCTAAATCAATTATGATATTAGTTTGATTTAGCCATTAATGTCTTAAATCTATTGGTGATTTTGTTTTCATCACCACTAATTTCCACCGTGCATTTCAGACTTTAGGACCATCCCAACTCACAAATACCGTTCAACTTGTCCCCTTTGTTAAAAGTTGAAGTGCCTAGGCTATAACCCAAGAGCTTGGTATAAAGCTAATAGGCTATGTTGCCACAAAGGAAAATGCTCTAGTGGGGACACCCACATTTCTTCAAAAAGCACCAAACATTGGTCTGGCAAAAGGACTGGATACCACCATTTTCGCTTACACAAAAGCCACGAGGGGTCTTTATTAGTGATGGAAAACTTGCAAAGATAAGATTGAAAAGAAAAAGAAAAAGAAAAAGAAAAAGCTCATGTAACTGTAAGGTACGATGTTAGTGGTCGTGCGAGTTACATATTTTTGGTTCTTTCTGCGTCCTATAACTAATAACTTGCATATCAAAATCATGTCAACGTAGTAATCAATCAGGCTCTCTTTTCAGAGAACAATTTTGGGTCCCATCTTTATATCTTTGGAACATAAAATCCCCTAGAGTTCAAGTACAAGAGGAACCTTGAGCAGAGACCTAAAACAACTTTTTCTGCAAACTACTCATATGCACCGCAAACGTTTGTTTCCAACTTGACCAGAGGAGCTTTTGGAACCATAGAAATTAGAAATACCAAGTGCAAACAGTTCTACTGCCTACTTCCTCTGGAGCATGCATGTCATACCTTTAAAACTTCTCCAGTTTTATCAGTTATCTATCCCCTCTAAACTTTGTATCCGGCTTTAAAATCATACCTTTAGGGTTTATGATTGATCATAATCCTAGTCAGCCTTATTTGTATATTGTTTCTTATATTATAAAAGATAAATTTATCTCCTATATACACATAAAAATGTGCGGGGCCTAGGGGTGTTTACGGTCTAGATTGAATCGGTTTTGAAGCAAAAATCACTCAATCTAATTCTTTCTGTTTGATCATTTAATCATTCATTCTGTTTAGATTTTTTTTAAATCCAATTCATTTTTATTTGGTTTGGATTGGATCGATTTTCGGTTTTTTAAAAAGTCTAAAATTTTAGCTATACAAATCACTAGCTATATCAAAACAAAGTCATTCAAAGTTAGAAACTACTGAAAAATTTAAGTCTTCAAACTAAAACAAATATTAAAACTCTTGAAGAGTTAAAATAGATTAATAGACAATAAAAAACTAAAAAAGATAGTTTACTATCAATAACATCTAAGATTCCAAGTCACAATCTTTCAAAAATAATAAATATATAATACATTTGATCAGTTTGGATTGGATCAGTTTTCACCAAGTCAAAAACTGATCAAATTCAATTAAAATATATAGGTTTTTTTTTTGATTTTTGGTTTTTGGTTCGATCACCGCGGTTTGAATCGATTGATGAACACCCCTAGTGGAGCCTATGTTTTCTTTCTCTCTTCCTCATATGGATCCCACATACTTTTATATGTGTGTAGGAGATAAACTACTACATTAGAAATATTAAACCCTACTTTTATATTTATTTTGATTTTTCGGAAGTATTCCTACCCATGATGAGATCTATGTTGCATCGACACCGATACGGGAGACACAACATAACACTTCGATACGTTAACTTTAAACAATTGTAAATTTTGACACGTTAGGACACATTTTAATATTAAATAATATTTTTAATTTATGTAGTGTATATTATATTTAATATTCAATAATTTAACAAAAAAATGAAACTAAACTTATAATATCCATCAATTTTGCAAAGAAACATAAGATATTACAAATATTTATATTAAACTCAATAAAATAGTAATCGCAGTTCAACGAATCTAATAGTTAGCATTAAGTTTTAAAGGAAATGAAAACTGTAGCTTGATCTGTCTCATGCTTTGTGACGTTAGCGAGGTAAGAAGGTAGCCGCTCATAGAAAGCATCTGCAGTGCTCCAACGGAATATGGAAGACTGTTTTGAAAATTTCATTTTGATGAAAAGGAGAGAGCTTATTTGACAACATTAACAATATGCTTTTAGATAAGAATATGCCTTAAAATTTAAAAAGCTCAATCAACTTCAAGTTCAAGCCATATTTGTCTCCTAATTTATATCCAAATAAAAAATATCTGTGAACTGTAATGTGGTACAAAGGAAGTTCTTTATACCTTGCATCTTCTATGCCGCTTCCTAACCAGCAATCTTGAAACGGTAAAACATTAGGCTCGCTAAGTTAGGTATATATAAATTATAAATCAAATAAAACTACATGGCAAGGATATGAAGAAAGCAAATTGATAGTAACGTGTGATGAGAAAGGGGATATCAGATTTGGAGCTTCTCTTAAGTTAAAAACAAACAAAGAAAAAACTTTTTGGTGGTGAAGTAATAATGTTTTATCTATTATAGATGCACGCTAGGAAACATAGCAATCGAACCTTATCAAAAGTACAAGACAAGTTGGAGACAAGCACACATGTTTTACGTAAAATTTAGGCATATCGATATAGTCACCGTAAAAAGTTCAAAAAATTCAATAAAAGCATGGTTTTGCATTTGTCATTTAACATGACACAACAAATTTTTCTACACCCACAACATTTTGTGGGACCCACACTTTTTGAAGAAAAAAAAGAAAAAAGAAATTACGGCATGCAAAACGAATCTCTATAACATTACACAGTCACTTTTCCTACAACATAACTCTTATAAAACCCATAAAAGCAAGTTATTTTTGCACAAACTTTTTTTGGAAATACAATGAAAACTAAAGCAACATCAAAAAAAGTCCTATACTGGGCACAATCTTGAGAGACTAACTCCCCTTAAGTCAAGCAATTCCAAACAAGCCGTTGGAGGGACATCCAGCACAATCAGCTGTCCATCCTGATGAGGTGCATGAGTAGCAAGCCAATCAGCAACAAAATTGCCTTCTCTATAAGTATGACTAAACTGAATAATCCAGAAAAAGATTATTCAGAAAAAGATTATCAATATTGGCAATTTACTAACAATAAATTATAATTATTATAGGTGGTATAAAATTCATTTAACTTTTGTAAACATCATTTATTCTAAAATAATATTTTCCGATTCAGAAATGTTTTTCAAGTTTGTACAAAAGAATTTCTTTCAAGCAAACATTAAAACCAGCGAGTTGCTAATTCAGAGTAATAATTTATTTTATTTCATACAATCATCTTCTTATCACTTGAACTTACGACATAATTCACCTAAAATTTCATCCTCCCCAATCCCAACCAGCTAATTAAAGCTACATTTTTACTACTTCCATTTTATTATTTTTCCACAACTTTCCCATTTTTGGGTTTCTGGGGTTGTGATCAAATGTGAAATGGCACATTAATTTTAGGCAGACTTATGTCAATAGCGCTAGGACCCCACCATTAACACTATAGAAAGCCGGATCATGGGGCTTTGAATCAGTGTTCTTTTGTCGTCCTTTCTTTTTCGAACTTCTAAGGTCTGGTTGACTGAATGGCTACCATATATCGCGTGAGAGAAAGTTCAAAGTAAACTTCGAATTGTTGCACACGGAAATCATTCATTGCCAGATCATAAACTCTAAAGAGAACTGACATTTTTAAATTTTTTCAATCCTTCCCCGTTGCATTGTTCAATTAATTAAATCAATCTTAATCACTCATACGTCACAGGTGAATGTCAATGAACTAAAAGATTCAGTAACTTTAATTTTTTGGCTTAAAGGTTGAACGATTTCTAGTGTTCGAAAGAACTGAATCATTTGTATACACCATCAAGTAATGGCTGTAGGCAATGCCTATGCATATAGCTGGTCTCATAAGCAATTAGAGAGTAAAGTTTTCTTGGGATAATGACTAGCTCAATAAAAAGGCACTGAATAGTGCCTAAGATAGGACATAACCAACAAATTAAACTCGCAGATAGACCTTGAAGAAAGCTCTAACAAATCTATTTAACAAAAAAAAAAAACTACGTATACTTAACTACTAATTAATTTTCTTTGTAAAAACCTTAAAGATAAATTGTAAGGCCTTTCATATAGGATGCTAATAACTTTTATGTTATGTTGTAACTTATCACCAATCCCTTTTCAAATTCTTGATAATTAGTTAATCAGGTTGATTCAAGGTAAAGTGCTCGTGAGTAGCATTATTCTTAATGAGTGGATATGATGCATGGTACTATGGTGCAGCATTTTCCTAATCAATTTTTATCTTTTATCACCGACTCATCTTTTTGTGTGTGTAGATAAATCACATGTATCTTTCACGGGAGATAATCTTATTCGGGACGGGTCCAAGATTAAGATTTTAAATCTCTTCTAAAAATGATAATGAGAAGGATCTCATTCTCACGAACTCACCTTTTGGTAATATAAAAAGAAGGCAATTTAACCACCAAAACTGCAAAATTGTTTAATGGAAACACGTTGCTCGACTTAAAACATTAATTGTTTGAATGATGAAGCACGCATACGATAAAATTCTTATATATTGTAGATATAAATTTCACTAATTGAAAGTTCGAGAGAAAACTTCAAATGAGGTATAACTGATAGGTTTTATAGGATTTACCAAAAGGAAGTGTACGTTCAACATATTTTTTGATTAGTACTATATATGTGTTTATGGTTCATATGATACAGTGTACAATGATTAAAGATTAATATTACAAAAAAAAAAAAGAAAAAGAATAAAGAATAAGTTACAGATTTTATCTTTAACCACAAGTTATATATGGCTATATGCTATATTTGTAGTCCCTTTCTCCCGCATTAAAATAAATTTCCGAGCCATAATTCATCTACTTTTTCGCAAACATATGCCAAATAGAAGCCAAATGTCCAACAACAATGATTATACCTGATCCGTCCGGTTCAAAAGAAAGCAAGACTTTCATACATCTTGCGGTAAACAACTTGCATATATTCTATAATGCCAATCAGCGAGCATTATACGTGATTATAATTATCACGTGGATGAAATAATGGTAGTTCACTTAATAGCAAGAGAGTTGAGCACTGAAAAGAAAAGTGTCTCGATCGGTTCAATTTCCACATGTCATTTTTGGAACGAACTTAAATATTTTCATAACTGATATGCCCCGCACTCTGGATTAATACGTCAACTAAAGAGCTAAACCTTGTGAGAATACCAAGAAAAGCTAACTCGGCTCAAAGAGTTAATTAGAGTTGGATAACTCTAAAAAAATAAAAAAGTATCCATGTGAGTTAATCGCTGTATATTAAAATTATAACCAGCTAACTGCCACCAAACAAACACTCACATTGCGTTATTAAAGGGAAGCCAATCAAGATCCATGTTTGTGGGGAAGAAAATGAAAGAGAAATCAAGTAAAGAAATCATAGCCCTAGTCAGCTTCCAACTCTTGCAATGTCCCTCTATATCTTAGTTGTGAATTCCTTATTGACCAATAGTGCAAAGCTATAGTACGCAAAGACAGAGACTTTCAAAGGGTAGTTTGTAAAAGGCACTATCTGCTAAAACAGAAACAGTCCATGGTTTCGTTTGAGATTGGGTATGATGTCTAATACACTGAACGTGATGGCCGAGTTATTCTATCTTAACTTCTCCATTAAGCTCAAGCCAATTACAATAATGAAAAATGACTTCTCATTCAAGAACAAAATTCCATTGTCCCATCATCCTTATGAGGGCCGATTTATTGCTTGTTAAACATGTCCAAATTAACTTAATCATTTCTCTAATTGGATTAAGGTGACTAAGAAACGAAAAGATGGTTCAACTTTCTTTGGCTTTTTTCCGTCCTCCTTTCTTGGTTTTAGGGGTTAAAATTAACAAGAAAGCTTCACTAGTTGGTGGCTTGCGTGTGTAAGCCATGTGAGATAGTCTCACAACAGCTAATATTGTGTTAATTCAATGAGGTAAAAGGTGTGGGAATGAGCTAGCTAGATTTTCTTAGTTTCTTTCCTCACCAACCAGAAGGGATATCGTTCTACTAATATGTCAAAAAGCTCTAAAGAAGGAACAAGCTTTTCTATCTGCTCAAGTTTTTCTGAAATCTAAACCATGAACCATCCTTTTCATTCTTCCACAAATCAAACCAAAAGTACTAAGAAGTTTCAAGCAAAATAAGAGAAAGGTAAAAGAGAAAGCATCCAATCCCATAATAAAGTTTCAAATTAATATTCATATTCTTCCCTTTAATCTCCCTTGAGGAAACCAACTCCACCTGTTTCCAACTACGATAAATTAAAACCAAGATTATGGTTAAGCTAGGAAAATAGTATCGCCTACCTTAACTTTTAGTTAAAGTGGCAAAATCTTTTTTTTGGGTTAGACATTTGTGTATCAAAGATCTTGATATGATGGGTGGCAAAAGCACGGACCTAGTGTGGTCTTAATTCCATTAAATATATTTTAATTTTTGAACTTCACTTTCAGTCATGAAAAGGAAATAAAGATCAAGAATTTTGGGAATATACCACTTGTCAACATGACCGTTTCGAGCTAATCCCCACTTTCCCCACAAATCTATCCGTTTCTCTTTTAATAAGAAAATTTTTTTTTTTTTTTTTTGATAACAATAAGAAAATATTTTTGCTATACTTAATTTGGGAGCATTAATTATTACTTTTACAAGTATTATATATATATATGGTTTGTTTTTTCTAAGTGACTGTAGGTAATTTATCTGCATTGAATTCAAAATGACGTTATTTTAAAGAGAAATTAAGATATTTTTATAATTTTAATTTATTTCAGAGTTATAATCGTCTTTATCATTATACTCTTTTAATCTATCAAACTCAGAACGATATGATATCGTTTTAGGAATTAATGCGGATAACTTACATGTAGTCATTGTAAAAATGTTTTTATGATATATATATACATATATAGGAAGTGGTTATATTTATCATCATTTTAGACTTACCACTCTTATAACCTGTTTGGTTATCTTTGGATTAATTTAAAATTAACAATTATTTTTTTCTCTTTTTCAAATATTAATTTCAAATTAACTCAATAATAACCAAAAATCACTTTATTATTTTTGGATCAAATTCAAATCAACGTCTCTCATTTGATATTATTTTGTGGGTGTTAATTTGATTTTAATTCAACATTAACAAAATAATTGTAAGAAAAAAATGAGCTGTAAACGTAACCTCCTTTCTTTCTCCTTTATTTTTTATTGTTTTGATACACGTTAAATTTGTCTTACTCTTATCCACAAGTCTCTTCAGAGCGAGAAGCGATTCTCGTCAATTATTTTCTCAACAAATAAATACTCTCTCTATCACCTTCCTTGTGTTTGGACAGCAACCTAGAGATTAGATATCAAACTTATTCAGTGAATTATGGGAGACGACGAAAGATTATGGTGTTTGATTGAAGCTCTTGATTTTTAATCGGCTCGTCCAATTAAACTGAACATTTCAAAATAGTACTTTTACAGATATTAGTCCGGATGTTATTGGTCCCACATTCTATCAACTCTTTGTCAAGAAAATAAGGCACCAACAAACCATCGAAGGGTTAATTGGAGCTTTTAGCGTCTAGAAATATTGCAATAAGATTTCCCGTTTCTTTGAGAGGCACAAAGATCTTGAAATTCTATTGGTGGAACATTGGAATTAATATACCAATCTTCATCTAAGATTCTCTTTCATTTTCTTGCATGTTTAATGTTATTGAAGCGTACTAACCATTTAGGTGACATGGGACACAATTAGTTGCTTTTCCATTGATGCAGCTCCAATCAGCTACAAGCAGGTATATATATTCGTGTGTACTAAGGCATTAAATGGTATTATGACATACCGACAGCAAGAAACAGACCTCTTAACAACCCCTCCCAGTCCAAGAAAAACAGCATATGTTGTCGAAATTACATAATAGTTTCTACCCACAAACTTCCCGTTTACGCCTGAGTAAAACTAGTGTCATAATTATTACTTTTTTTTTTTTTTAAAGCATTACTAGATTTGTGTCGTTGCTCTATAATAGACATAGCGCTTCATATATTTTGACCACGTGATTCTGACTCTAATATTACTCTCACGAGCGCCTCTTTTAACCGTTGATAGAAGGACAAAAGCAATGAAAGTAAAAAGTGCACTGCGATCTGCATAATAATTGTAGATGTGTATAAAAAATAAATTTTTTTTTATAAATTTTTACAAATTATATTATATTATGAGTAGTATTACGTTTCATTTCTTGTCCATACTATTTGAGTATGTACTATAGATAATACATAATATAATTTGTAAAAATTTATAAATAAAAAATTTGTAAATATAACTATATTTTCTAACAAAATCTGTGGTTAAATTTGATATGCATATATTTAATACAAATTCTAATATATCACAAGCGTTAAATAAGTCACTAGGATTAACTTAGTATTAAGAGAATGTGTTAGGTGATGTGTGTTCCACTCCTTCTTTGTGTATCCAAAGAAAAAAAAAAGTGTTAAACAATCAACATATGTTTGAAGAGGAGGGATATTTTCACTACTAAAATTTTCTATTACTAATTTACTACCTATTTAATCACTATTAGATTAACATTTTTTCTCTCTTCAAATTGTTTTTAACATTCTCTCTCTTTGATCCAATGGTAATGTGATGGGTAGTAAACTAGTAGTAAAATTTTTTAGTAATTAGAATATCCTCGGTCATTTAAATGCTTTATCTTGTTTTCAATTTTCACCTCAGCTAAGTACACTACTTTCAATGACTTAACACATGTTGGAATGCTTTGTCTTGTTTTCAAATTTCACCTCAACTAAGTACACTACTTTCAAAGACATCTGTGGTCATGTGAATGCAAATTTTTGTACTATTAATTACATTTCATAAATTTCCGGCAGAAATAATGAAAATGCATCCTTCCATCATATATGGTGAAAAGGACCACAATGGGCTGATCAATAAAATCAATGCACCGATCCTCTACCGAAAATTACACATAGCTAATTTGACTAATTAAATAGCCTTCTTTAATTCTTATTATTATATTGAGAAATAAAAAAATAGTTATTTTAGTTAAAATTATTGTATTTTATTAAATATTTAAATTAAGAAAAAATTCTCTATCTCTCTCTCTCTCACCATAATTTTTATTAATTTTGATTAAAATGACACAATTCTAAATCCTTTAAAAGGATAACTACTATTTCCTACTATATTATATCCTTTTATCTATAGAATAAAATTCAAGAAGAATTAAAAAAAAGATTTGAACTTATAAAAGGAAGATAGGTCATGTACAAATTTTGAATGATGAAAAGTAAAAAAGCAAATTAGTGCGTGTGGTCAATGAGCAGTTGTTGCAAGGTGTACTATGTGAAATCATTTGCTTGAAAAAAAATAAAAATAAATGTGAAAATGTACAACATGTGAAGCTGAAGCAGCCATATATAGCCAAGCCTGAACCTAGAGGCGGCTACAATCATTCACTTTCAAGCCGAGCCGAGGGATCACGGCGCAGCTGGCGCAA
Organism: Gastrolobium bilobum; assembly: GCF_033153095.1. Classification (NCBI taxonomy): domain Eukaryota; kingdom Viridiplantae; phylum Streptophyta; class Magnoliopsida; order Fabales; family Fabaceae; genus Gastrolobium; species Gastrolobium bilobum. The sequence continues at coordinate 69,761 of NW_026899598.1, read as the reverse complement.
GGCTAAGGTGCAAGTCCAAGCCCAATGCATCATCGAAATTGGGCCCACCGTCTCCTTTAGAGAACCTACTCAAAGAGGGTCCATTGGTACTAGCATGGTGGGCCCGGGCTTGTACCTGCATCGTTGACAATGCGGTTGACGAATCCCCTACAACGCCAACATAAGGAAACATCCCCGCACCCGCTGATTTCACACCTGTTATGGTGATATTACTATTATTACACATGCTGTTGCTGCTCGCCGACGGGAACACACAACCGTGTGATACTGACACGTGGAAGGGAGGAGGCGCGGCACGTGGCGGCAAGTAAACCCACGAGGGCGCGGCCGCCGGGACCATCATGGATCCCGGCGGAGCCAGCAGGTGAGGCGGAGGGGAGAAGGCGGAGATGATCGGGTTTCGCACGAACGAAACGGCGGCGTTTCGAGTGGCCTGTAACTGGGCACGCTTGAGTTGTTGACGCTCTTTCTTGTGTGCGTTCTGGTGCCCACCAAGTGCTTGTGAATTTGCGAACTCTCTGAAACAGTACTGGCACTCGTATTTCCGGTCACCGGAGGAAGGAGGGCAAGCGCCACCTCCACTTCCACTTCCACTTCCACCGCCTGAGTCCGGCGACCCAGATGGAGAAGGAGAAGGGGAAGTGGAAGTGGCCTTGGTGGTTGAGTCTGCCACGTCTTCATGCATCACATCGTGTTCCATGTTGTCTTCTTGGACGCTGAACCCAAAGAGCTTTAGGCGCGTTGGGGAAGTGGGGTTTGTTCTTCTAGTGTTGTAGTCAATTTGTTTGTCCATGGGAGTGGTTTGAATTAAAGGCTTGATGAAGAAGGGGTAGTGAAAGTGTGAGACAAGAAGGGGCAGTTAATGTGTTTATATTAAGGAGTTGTTGCATGTGTTAGGGTCTATTTATACTCAGTATTCAATAGGATTTTGACAAAAGAAATATTGTGTAGAAATTTAGATATGAAGAGAGAGAGAGAGAGAGATAGGGTCTTTGCGGACGTCCCAAGGAGAAGAAAGTGTGTGAAAATAAGGGGACAAGACCCAAGAGGACCCATAGAGAAGGGGACCCAAAGGATTGGAATTTGTCTCTTGATAGTTTTTATCTCCATTTTGCCTTTTTACTCGGTTGTTCAAATTACAAAGGTGGCCTTCTTCATTGCCCTTTCTCTAAATTATTTGACTTATGAACAGTTTGGGATAAAAGAAACTAGACGCCCATCTTTATTAAGCAATAAATCAAAGGGTAATGGAATCAGGACGTAGATGCGATACATGTGATGGGAGTATGGCACGGGTTGAAAGTCTTGTACAAAATGATTGGCTTTGGATCAGAGCCATATATCATTCTCTTTTAATTTCAGCTTCACACACTTCTCCCTCGTGTATGTACGAGGCACTATAAAGCATAAACTATGCATTATGTATGACGCACCAAGAATATAAAAGATATGTACCAAAAAAAAAGAAAAGAATATAAAAGATAGCTAGTTTGAAGGGCAACTCATAGTCTCAACCAATCAACTTGTTGATTTGGTGAGTTGTATACGTATATAGCAGCATCAAAGCCATTAAATTGGCAGACTAACTCATTCGAAGTTTAATATTCAGTTGGACCCATTCCTACGTTTATCTTCCCAACCCATCAAGAGACACTTTAATAATTTGAATGTCTAACACACAAGCAGAGAGAGAGAGAGTCATTGGAGTCCCTTTGTATGAATTTAAGTTAGGAGAAATTTTAAGCTATGCTGCGTACTATAAATATTCTATTTAATATTAAAGCTGCGTGATGTTACTATACTATGTAAAAAAATATCTACATTCGTACATGTTTAATGTTGACTTAATTGTCTAATAAGCAGTGCCTAATAATTTCAAAACAGGTTAGAAAAGTACAGCTGGATATTTGTGTGGCAATTGCTTTAATTTCACTCTTTTCATGCATTTGAACTTAGCGTTAAATGGCTAATCAGAAGCTTACCATATTGATTGATCAACTGATAAACATTGGCTAAAGCAAGAATCTAACTCATCTCAAACCTCAGCTCATTTCAGACCAAGTCATTTTTAACATATCTATTAAAAAATTAATTCAACCTAAAAGCTTAAATTATTAGGTGAGATTATATTAATAATTTAATATTTCACTATAAGAAAACTAACATTGGGAGATGATTGTATTAGCATATTGAGGAAGATCAAACCACCTCTAATTGTTTCAGTGGACAGTTAATGAACTGTCAGTGTTACCACCGTCCCAAGGCACAGTTAATGAACCGTTAGTTTTACCACCCTACCAAGGCAATCTAGGGCGGTTTTCATGAACCAATGGAATAACCGCCTCCCACGACAATTTAAGCGGTTGTTTTAACTACCTCTAAATAATGTGTAACCGCCTCTAATGGATAATTATTATTCAGATTCAAAAGTTAATTGATAATTCATTTTTTAAATAATAATTTAATAAACTTGCATGCCACAATTTAAAATTATTACATTTCACATATTCAAGAAATATCTATCGAAACATAAAAAACATATTCAAGAATTGACTTAGAAATTCATAATTAAATCACAAAGATTCAGATTCAGATTCAAGTGTTGGTGGGTGTTAGTGCGGGTTCTTATATAGAAGGAAATGGAGAAGGAGGAGCAGGGGTCATCCAATGTGGGACTTTAAAGTGAAGATGAGATGTTTTTTTAATGTGAACCAGTTATTTTCCAAAATTTATATATAACACCAGAGGATTCAACTTAAAAATCAGAATGGTCATATTGAAGTATTACAAGAGAAGAACACACTGACCAAATTTTAGGACAATCCAACATCTAAACAAAGAGATCTCCCTCTTTGAATATCATTGCTCGAAACTGTATGAGCAAGCCTATGTCCACTTGAAATGTTAAATGGGGGCGTTTATTTTAACCTCCTCTAATAGACATTAAGAGGTTATTATACCCATAACCATCTCTGAATGTCTATTAGAGGTAGTTAAAATAATCGGCTCCATTGAACGTTTAGAGGCGGTTACATTATAATCGTCTTTAATTGCTATATTTGGAGGCAGTTATACCGCAACCGCATCTAAACATTCAATCAGGGATGTTATTTTAACCACATCTATATACATGTGGAGGCGGTTATATCGTAATCGCCTCCAAATGTACATTAGAAGCGGTTAAAATAACCGCCCTAATTGAACATTTAGAGGCAGTTACACTATAACTGCCTTTAATTCTACATTTGGAGGCGGGTATAGTGTAACCGCCTCTAAATGTTCAATCGAGGCAGTTATTTTAATCGCCACTAATATGCATTTAGAGGCGGTTATACCCATAATCTCCTCGAATCAATATAACTGCCTCTAAGTGTAAATTAGAGGCATTTTAAGCGAAATTGCCTCAGATAAACGGTCAGAAAATACCAGTTTTCTTGTAGTGATTCTCTAATACGCCTCCTCACACGAGAGCCAACTGGGCTTGAAAGGTGGACAATACATAGGTCCACTTACCCGTTCTTAACAAACTCCTCAATACTTAATTATTTATTAATCAAATGGGGGCGGTGAGGATTGAACTTGTGACACTAAGGCTCTGATACCATGTAAAGAACCAATTCAACCCAAAACCTTGGGTTGAGATGTAGTGTCGGACCCACTTGCTATAGTTGGTGTAGGTATAGCCTATCGATGGTTGCCCCTCGCCACAGGCTCCTCCTGGACCCGCCTGACAGTACTATCAGAGCCGGGTTGGGCTCGGGCTAGGGCTAGCCTTGGCTAGGAGGCGGGTTAAGTACTTTGGGCCTTGATATTCGGTTGAAGAAGAGCATATCAATGTTAGGTTTCACACTTGAGGGGGACATTATTGAGATATTCAAGTGTGATGAGTTCCACATTGGTTGGTAATAACCTAAGTGAAGTGGATATAAGTGGATGGATCCATAAATCCAACTTTTAAGTTTCGGGTTGAGATGAGATGTTGGATCCACTATTGCTACGGTTGATGTTGTCTTAGCCAATTGGTGATTAAGCTTTTGGGTTGAATTAATTAGCGCTTTACATGATATCAAAATATCGGAGTTACGAGTTCGATTATCACCGCCCCATTTAATTTATCATTAATTAAATATTGTAGAATTTATTATTAGCACAGGTAAATGAACCTTAAACTTTTGAATTGAAATGCTTTTTTACATGTCAATATATCTTTCCATAATGCTCATGCAACCTTTTTTTCCATGACATTAGTTAAGATTATTAAACACTTAAACATCAACTCACAAAACCCATGTACCATCTGAAATCGATTTTTTTTTTTCTGAGTACTTTTATCGTATTCTTTTAATTTTAACCGGATTATAGAAACGCGACAATTATGCTTTGGTTCAATCTAAAAACCCGACAACCTCACCAACAACGCACACTATCTCTCTTTAGAAAAAGTCGAAGCAGCCCTTCGGGAAGAGATAGAGATAGAGAGAAGAGCTTTCATAGTATGATAGCATCCAAGATCCTAAACTAGACTATATATGGCGCTCAAATCCAACACCGTCCCACTAATCACTGCTGCATGACCCACGTGTCAACATCATATTCACCCCTAATATCTCATGTTAGATACGCATGTTTCACATTATTCCAACTTCTTCTCACACATGCCATCACTTGCCATGATGGCAATTTCGTGAATAAAGTCAAAGCAACAATAAATTAGGAGCTTGGCTCATATACTAAGTTGAGTGATAGAGAGAGGGATCGAGAGGTAAGCTATATGCATACATGAAAACAAAGTGGACAACTTTACTCATGATACACTTCACAGTTGGCTTATCTGAAATGGGTATCTTAACGTTATGACATGGAGGATGAATTGAATATAATAACGTTCAGGTGTGTGTTTACAAAACTTAGGGTTTGGGTCCCCACCATTACGTGTTCATGATGATTAATTATTGTTTATGATGTTTGCGTGATTAACGTTGAAATCTATATTTCTATATTGGTTTTCTAGCTTTGAGCGAGATCTCTGCGAATCTTACTAACTCCGAGAGAGTGAGAGTGAGAGCTTTTTGTAGGCTTGTAATATCTCCCAATTAAAAAGCATAATTAGTCATAATCATAATGGCTTATACCAATATTTATCATAAAAATATAAAAACAAAAAACAAAAGCCTTCTTCAATTCTAAGTCTTCATCACAACTCCTACTATGACCCACCTTGTCCCCTCTTTCTCATGTGTCGTCTATTTTAAAACCCTCCCTCCTAATTAGTCCAATTTTTTCATGTGATAAAAGAATTTGTAATTCCACCAAATGATGATAGCTCAGTTGGTGTCAGGGGACTGAGCAGGTGGGGTGAGAACATATTTTCGATCCTTCCCAGAATTTAAAGCCTTAATTATGTGACCCCCCGAATTGGACATGTCACAAAGCAATGAATCGATTGAAATATCTCAAAAAAAAAATTATAATTCCCGGTGACACAAATCACCTTTGGTGTGAAAGTTTTTGCTTTTTTTTAATTGTTAGCTAGGTCCGTACATTAATTATCCTTAGCATAATGTTCAAGTGCCCAAACGATTCACTTAGGGCATGTTTGGTGTGATGTATAAGGCCTGATATATAGTATAAGTTTATACTATACGTTATGATATTTTTAGTTATTTAATGTGATCATCGTATAATATAAGCTTATATATCAGAATCTTTTAATACATCAAAATGATGCATAACTTACTCATGCCTAGGGGGTGTGATTAAGTCTGATAAGGGGTTAATGTATTAACATCGCTGACCAGTACAATTCTCAAGAATTAATATATTATTTTAATATTAATATATTAAAATAAAAAATACTTTTTCAATATACGAATTTTTAAAATATTGGAGATTTTAATTTTTATAAAAATTAATATATTTTTTGGAGACACTCATCAATAGTTTTTTTATAAAAATTAATATCATATGACATATTTGAAAGAATTATATAAATTATTTATTAAAAGGTATTTTTGTCAAAAATATTTATTTTTATTCTATCTAGTATTATACAATATATTATCAAACACTGAATGATATTGTCTTATATAATATATTATCTTATACTATATCATGCCAAATACTGGATAATATTAAAAAAAAAATTTGGTAAGCGGATAATATTAAAATTTAATCAGGTCTTATACAATGAGACTGATGTGAGTCTAGCAGATGATCTTTTCTAACTTAAAAGAAGCAAGGAATTAATCATAAATGTGTGAAAATAGTCATTAAATGCAAGAAATATTGATTATTCCTTCTCAATCATGCTCTCACTCAATATGTTAAATAGCACGGAACGCCGCAAAAAGGAGCAAAAACGGAGAAACCAAATTTCCATCTGGCGCACGACGCGCGGAGGTTGGCGCACGACGCGCCAAACTGGCGCACGGGGCTCGGCACCTGGCGCACGGGGCGCTTTATCGACGATTTGCTTCTGTTTCGGTCACGCACGGAGCGCGGTAGTTGGCGCGCGGCACTCCAGGGTTGGCGCCCGGGGCGCCGTTTACAGAATCAGCTTCTGTTTCGCCCAAGTTTGGAGCGCCAGGCTTGGCGCCCCGTGCGCGGGCGATATAATTTTAAGTGCGAATCAGCCAAAATAAGGCCCAATTGGAGTGCAAAGGAAAATAGGTTTTCCCAAAACCTAATAAAAGGATCAGAAACATAAGAAGAAGGGACTTTTGGAGAATCAAGGAGAGAAAAACAACAAATAGAGCAGAGATTCCTTGGAGCTTCTCGGAGATTCAAGGGTTCGATCGATCCAGACGGAAGATCTTCATCTTCCCTTTCTCTTCTAGGTTTTAAATGCTACTTTCTTTTATTGTTATTTTGTCAGACATGAACATGTCTGGCTAGTTTTATCATTGTGGTAAGGGTCACAACCCTTGATGTGAACCCCTTGTACCTTGGTTGAAATTTATGTTTATCTATTTTAATTGCATTTATCTTTTCTTGTTCTTCATTCTATAATTCTATTGGAACTGATCAATCTAGTAGGGTTGCGAGGGTTAGGGTTTACAATAGGGATGTTGGAATTCTAATTCCTGACAAAGAATAAGATAACTGTTCATGTACGCACTAGGGATAGGCTACATGAACAGCGAACGTTAAAGGTTCATTGATTCTAAGGGTTAACTCGAAAAGGGATTTCTAAGGGATTAGGATTCTAATAGAGTTAACAAGGTTAAAGTCACTAAGGGATTAGGGCTTAACTACTCATATAAAAGATGATGAATTGTTCGATCAATTGAATAGGTAAATGTAAACGTAATCCAAGTTGCAAGGTGGGGATCGGAAAGGTGTTTGTTTCTCTTTACCGCAATATTTTTTCAAATATTTTCTCAATCCTCAATCTTTTGTTCTTGCATTATCATTTACATTTTTACTTTAATTATTTTAGTTTGTTTCATGAACTACAATCATTCTCAACCTATTTTGATTAATCCAACAAGAGAGGAATAGTTATAACAACTTAGGTGCCTCAATCCTCGTGGAGACGATACTCTACTCACTCTTTATTACTTGGTACGATCGGTGCACTTGCCGATTATACGCATCAGAGACCTTATACTATCAAATCTTATATTATCATGTCTTATCCTATACTATGGACAAAACATGCCCTTAGTGAGATTAGAAGTTTTCAAGTCTCGTATCAATTAAGGGCTCGTTTAGTGCACAGTATAGGATATGGTCGAATATGATAAATGGGTTGGATAATGGTAAGGTGGATATGAGTCTGATAAGCTCATATCTTATCTTGTGTTAGATGTGCACCAGATAAAGAGCCTGATAGGATAATAGTATTCTATCCTGTGTTTTGGTGTGAATCAGATTGCGTCAGGACATGCTTTAAATGGACAAAAATACCCTCAATAATAGATTTTCATATAATTATTTTTATTTGATTTTAAAATTCTTTTTTAATTTATTTATACAATAATTACTATTTTACTTTATTTTTTAAAAAAAGATATAAGCATGCTCTTGGAGACAGTTTGTCCTGTTTGCTTAGATTTCAACATCGCCACCGTGACGGCGGTGAATGCACACATCGACGATTGCCTCGAGCAAGCCATTAGGGACGAATGACATCAGATGAGGAGGACATGTTCCAAGCACAAACCCAAGCCGTCGAAGAAGTGCTCGATCACTAAGATTCTCATAGTGGAGTTGTCGATTGAAGCCAGCAAAAGAAAGGCGATTGAGGTTGAGTAAGATGAAGACAAATCAGATTATTGCGGTGGGGATTCAAGCGTTGTTGTTGATGCTACTGTCGTTTCGGTAATCAAGAGCAAGAAGAGTACGACCAAGAATAAGAAAAAGAAAAAGACGAAGAAGGCAAAGAAGAAGAAGAAAAGCAAGGTGGAAAAACTTGGTGATAGTGTTCTGTCCCATAACTAGAGGTGGCAAAGCGGGTGGCCCGCTCCGCCCCGCCATCTACCCACCTACAAACGAGCTAGTCTACCTCGGCCCACTTTTGATAGTCTGCTGAGAAAGCCACCGCCCCGCCGGCCCGCCTATTTTTTGAAGTCCTAGCCTATGGACTCTGCTTCATTCCCTCATCCTTTGTGTATTGTAGTTTTTGAATTTTCTTGTATACAATTCATATTTTTCATTATGATAGTTCTCATTTGTATATGTGATATTGTATACAATTAATATTTTTCATTATGTATTGTAGTTTTTGGTCATTGATCTTAGTTTAATTGTGTATTATATGCTTGAAATTCCTATTTATTTATTGAATTAAAATCTATATGGAAGATATTATTTTTTAAAATTAATTCAAATACTTTTGGTGAAATTTAACCAAAATTTTTAAAAAAAGTAATTCAATTTTTTTACGGAAAACAAATTCGATCAAAATTTTCGACGGAAAACAAATTCAGTCGAAGATTTTTGACGAAAACAAATTTCGTTGAAAAATGGATTATCAACGAAGAGAAGTTCAACGGCCTGAATATTGTCGATAATTTCGTTGAAAACTTCATTTTCAACAGAATTTTTCCGTCGAAAAAATAAACTTTTTAAATAATGATATAAATGTTTCTTGTCAATTTCCATAAATATGATGGAAAACGCAATGGTTATAATGGTCATTCAATTAATATTGTAAGGTGGGTCGCAATAATTAAATTACATATAATATGGGAATACTACAGGCACTAAATTAAAACATAATATTGCATAGATTTACTGTGAACCTAACAATCTTTTTGCTTTATTATGCGGATCCAATGGTTTTGCCCTTTAGGTTGGGAAAACCGGGGCTGGGCCACTTAAAAAAAAATGTACATTGAATTGACTGTCTCCTATAGAGTGCGTAGTCTCATTCAGTAGTTGTCGTTGGGACCAGTGGTGGCCAAGCAAAACGCTTGTACCAATTTTTGGCTTCATCTTGTGTGTTAGTGTCTACCATAAACGTCTTTCTTTATTTCTTTCTTTTTTAACCCAAATGCTCCACTTGGCTTTAATTTCTTTTGCATATATGGTTGTTTGCCAATGGGAATTGATTTCCAATTTGGCAATCTGGTGCAATAACATTGGCAATCAACTCCTATTTCTATCTGACGCATGCATCCACCTAAAATTATGACCTTGTATTTCATTATTTTAACTCAATTGCCATAATAGAGTAGGGTCTCCAATATATATATATATATATATATATATATATATATATATATATATAGATAGATGTAGGATTCTTTGATACCGGTGTCAAATTTGAAGTTTGAGACCATATCTAAAAGTCGTTAGATCAAAAAAGATCAACGACTCTAATTTGTATCAAAAAAGATCAATAGTGTCACATACTTATAAATTAAAGTCGTTGATCTTTTTTGATCTAATAGCTCTCAGATGAGGTGTCAAATTTTAAATTTGATACTGGTGTCAAAGGATCCTCTATATATATATATATGTATATATATGTATACGTGATGTTTTAGCCTCTTTTTTTTTCAGTGACTGAAGAGTATCCCCACCCCCTTTGGGGGTGAGACTAATCATAATCGAGTACCGTAGGACTCTTGCGGGGGCGACTCTAACCAATCATTTTTTTCTATACCTAGGATTCGAACTCGAGACCACTGATTAAGGGAACACAGCCTCCGGACCAACTGTGCCAAAGGGTTTGGGTATGTTTTAGCCTTTTAGGTTATATGAAATAATTTTATATCTTGTGTTACATAAACACTAAATTCTATATATAGAGAAGAGAAACAAATAAAAAAAATTCTTTGAGAGAAGTTTCTAATTTGAAAATTGTTAGACATACTCTTAAGATTTTCAGAATTTCTCCCATGATGTAGAGTCCTAACACATTGGAAGCTACATATCTGAATCTGATTGGTTACACACTGTTTGAACTAACATAGGTAGGTGTCATCCACATTGGGACCACATACGCAAGTTTTATAGCACTTGCTCCACATGAGCACTAAATATATGGGTTTAATATAAGTAGAGAGAGGATCGTCCAATCATACTTGTTTTTTTTTTTTTTTTTGAGTTAATCCAATAATTACTTTTTTGAGGTGAGTTAGCTCTCTTGATATTTCAATAAGCTTCGATTCTTCGAGCCGACAATGAAAATAATCTAAAATACAAGACAGATCAGTAATAAAGATATTTAAATCTTCACAAAAGTGACATGTAAAGATCAAATCGAAACTCTCTTGCTACCAACTTATCTACACCTTTTGTTTCAATCTCACTTTTCAAGTATTCATATAAGCAACTGTCTTCATAACATTAAATTCGTGTTTCTTAATTTCTTCTTTTTATTTGTCATTTTATCCTTTTTTTGTAACTTATTGTAATGGTTTCTGCCATCTATTTGAAAAAAAAAAAAAAAAACCACTTGTGGAGGGCCTTAATAATGCTTTCTTTTGTTGTTGTTGATTGAAGTGATGCCGATATTATCATTTAAGATCACCCGGATCGTGAATATGGCCCACCAAGCTGAATTTAACCAATGAAATAATAAATCGCAATATTTAACAAGAGATTATTAAGAGACATGATTCTGTCATATTATATAGAACCCCTTTAACTTTCTACTCATCCTTGTTTCTTTCCGCAACCATTAGTTTGGAAGCATCCATAAAGGATAAAAAGATAACCCTGAATATGTAACTTAGTTTTCAAGTTGGATATACTTGTGCATATATGCATGGCAAAACGTGTCATTTCGGAAAAAATGTTTATCTTTAAAAAATAAATTATTGTATTTTATTTAATATTTAAATTCTCCATTTTATTTTATTATAACTCCTCTCACATAAGATAGTTTATGTTGAAAAGAGAAAATGAGTGAGTCCTATCATTGCATAAAAAAAAAAATGAGGTGCAAAAATAGAAGTGAGATAACATGAGACAAGTTATCTTATGTGAAAGGAGAGTAATATTTCCCTTTTGTTATAAATAAAAATTTAAATGAGATTAGACAACGATATCTCGTCAAAATTAGGGAAGTGTCTCCAATTTCTTTAGATTTTCGGGAGGAATTACATATTATTCGCCGACAAAGTCCTCATATCAGCCAGCGGAATTTGAACTCACGCTCTTGTAGGATATGAACCAAACATTTAGCCAACTGTGTCCACCTTTGTTGGCCACCATAATTTTTATTGTATAATTGTTTCTTTCACTATAAAATATAATAGTTTTGACTAAAATAACACAATTTTATATCATGTAAAAAGAAAAACACTAATCTCATATTAAAAATGTTAAAAATTTTAAAAATTAATAAATATAAAATATATTAAATAAAAATTAAAGAGGTGTAAAAAAATTATTGATTATTTTCTTAAAAAAAAACACGACGGAGTCTCATATAAATGTACAGATATAAATTTATTGATTAATTTATATTTTCCCTAGGTAAAAACCAAATTATTGGATGTTTTGTGGGAGACAGGAGGTGGAGTTAGCTTTGAGTTTGCATACTCTCTCTTTCTGTCTCTCATAATAAAAGTGACTAAACAATTAATAATCTAGTCACGTGAAAGCTAAGCCTAGATGAAGGGAATGTTTGGTGCATAATATAGGATAAGGTCTGATAGTACAAAATCTGATAGCTAGTATAAGGTCAGATTGTATAAAACCTGATTGAATTTTAATACTATCCAGCGTTTGACACGGTATTGTATAAAATAATATATTGTATAAGATAGTATCATCTAGTATTTAGTAATGCACTGTATAATACTATATAAGATAAAAATATCCTTTAATAAAAAATTTATATAATTCTTCAAAAAAATGTCACATGATATTAATTTTTATAAAAATTTATTTATCAATGTGTCCAAAACAAATTAATTTTTATAAAAATAAAAATATTCAATTTTAAAAATTAATATATTGAAAAATTAATTTTTATTTTAATATATTAATATTAAAATAATATATTAATTTTTGAGAATTGCACTGGGCAACGATGTTAATACACTAATCTTTTATCAGGCCTTATCTCTTTCCCTTAGGCCGGATTAAGTTATACATCATTTTGATGTATTAAGAGATTCTGCTGTATAAGTAGGGGTGACAATATGGGTTGAGCCCGGCGGGTCAACCCGCCAAAACGGGACCGGTTGGGTTGAGATTTTCAACCCACCTCAACCCGCCCCGCCTAGAAGTGGGTCAAAACGGGTTCAACCCGCCGCGGGGCTGGTTGACCCGCCGGGTTTTAAATTTTTTTATTTTTTTATTTTTTTTTACAATTAGGTAGTATTTCATTAGTACTTAAATTTTTGTGATATTCAATTTTTTTTTATCTTAGTACTTTCTAGAAAAATAAAGAATAACAATTTTATTTATGACAAATGTTATCTATTTATAAATTCCTAAAGAATGTTTGACAAATATTAGTATACATTTAAGATTGAGACTAACAAAAAATATAGAGAAGTGTGAAATAAAATAAAATAATATTAAAAAAATTCATAAAATATAATTTATTTTTGAATTTTAATTAATTTTTTTTTAATTGGCGGGTTGGTAGGTTGACCTGCCAACCCACCATAAAACGGGGTGGGTTCATTTTTACAACCCATATTTTTTGGCGGGTCAACCCACCCCGCCCCGTTTTTGGCGGGTTGGTGGCGGGGCGGGGCGGGTCAACCCAAATTGCCACCCCTATGTATAAGCTTATACTATACGATGATCACAATAAGGGCCTGTTTGGTGTGACGTATAAGGCATGATAGTATAAGCTTATACTATAAGTTATGACATTTTCAGTTGTTTGGTGTTACCATTGTATAGTATAAGCGTATACAACATAATCCCTTAATACATCAAAACGATGTATAACTTAATCCGGCCTAGGGGTGAGGGATAAGGCCTGATAAGAGATTGATGTATTAACATCGTTGACCAATGTAATTCTCAAAAATTAATATTTTATTTTAATATTAATCTATTAAAATAAAAATAAATTTTTCAATATATTAATTTTCAAAATATTGAATATTTTTGTTTTTATAAAAATTAATTTATATTTTGGACACATTGATCAATAAATTTTTATAAAAATTAATATCATATGACATTTTTTGAAGAATTATATAAATTCTTTATTAAAGGATATTTTTATTAAAAATATTTATTTTTATCATATATAGTATTATATAATGCATTACCAAATACTAGATGATATTATCTCATACAATATATTATTTTATACAATACTGTGTCAAACGCTGGATAGTATTAAAATTCAATCAGGTCTTATACAATCAAGTCTTATACAATCAGATCTTATACTATCAGGTCTTATACTATCAGGCCTTATTCTATACTATGTACCAAACAAGTCTTAAACAACTGAAAATGTCATATTGTATAGTATAACTTTATATTATCATGCCTTATATGTCACACTAAACAGACCCTGGTCAAGAATGTGTACATTATGACAAAGAAAAAAAGCAATTCGAAAATCCCTTGCGCCTTTTATGAGTTAAATAAACCTTTGAAAGTTCACGTGAACGGAGTTTTTACTTTTTAGAGAGAAGGGGAACTACGGTCAACCGATGAGACAAAAACAAGTGCATGATTTGCTAAAAAAGTGAGAAACATTAAGACGGGTATCCTAAAGCAGTATTAAACACACCCATAACATAACTTCCAAAAAACACACACACACAATAGTTAACCTCTCAAAAAAATATACTTATAATAATTAGTCTATTTTATTATTCTTAATAATATTTATAAATTTATTTTATTTTCGTCCCCTATCACGAAAAATCTAGAATCCACCACTACTTGGGGAACAATTTGTTAGTTCCCCATGGGCACTAAAATGTTTGCAGCTCTCCAGATTTTCTTTATTGACCAATTATCACTTATCACTACACCAATTTCGGCTGTTCCAGTTGATTTACTATTAATTAAGTTTCATCTTCTATGATTGGAATTTTTTCATATTTTACAATGTTCATTCTTAAATATAGATTCCCAATGTTTCTACTAGGAAGACGATTTTTTTTTTCGGGGAACCTATTTTTTAGTATTAGTTATTCGAAATATAGGACAACTTTCATTTTTCTGGAACTCCTATCTTTCTAGTAAAGACAAATTTTTATTCAGATTCCTCTCATCAAAACAATAGACTTTATCAATAAATTTAAAATTAGATGAAGGTGACTGCAACAGTGCTCGAATCTTGTTATACTGAAACTATTATTCACAAATATGATCGGAATTTTGTTATGCAAGCATATCAATTTTATCTAGTACTCTTGTTATATTTTAATTTGCAGCGTTCTTAATTAGGGGCAGTAAATACAAAGTGAAATTTGATAGACTTGATATTGATGTATTGGATATATAAGAGAGAACTTTCAGGCTAAATTCTGATAGAATCGTCGGGTAAATTAAACAACAATATGAAAAATATGCTTTACTTATATAGCTTGCTAGTTTGCTACCTAACTACGTCAAAGAGATAATTAATCTATAGCTAGGGAAACTGCCTACAAACTATGCGGTCGCATGTGGACACAATTCTCCATTAGATTCTCCTGAGAAAATCCATGATTAGGTTACCCAAAATAAAATTTGAATTTGAATTTGAATTCGTTAAAACCAATTACGAATTATTTTTTTGGGTGAAAAATTATTAGTATTCTTTTATTATATAAAAATTAACTCTTTCAAGAAATATATTTTATTTAATCTTAACATTGATTAAGTATAATTTTGGATACAATTATGAAATTTAAACAATTATGAATGTGAAAACAATGTCATGTTTAATGTGAAGAAATGGACTATCATTCCGTATTTAGGGTATATTTGAATATGTTTTTTTTTTTCCTCCAAAAGCTATTTTTTTAAGAAAAAAAATTATAAAATCTGTTTGGATATCTGCTTTAAAAAAAACATAAGCTATAAAAAAAAATCAAAAATCTGATTTTTTTTTTTTTTGGAAGCTAAAAATTTTAGCTTCTGAAAAAAGCAGAAGTCAAATACCAACTTTTTTTAAAAAAAAAAAAAACTAAGTTGTTTCAACTTTTGTAAAAAAATAAAACACTTCTAAAATAAGCAAAATAAAAAAATTATTTTTTTAAAAGTCCATCCAAACGGGCCCTTAATCATAAACTCAATAAAAATCTCATATTTGTGACTGAAAAAAATATATATATGAAATCACATTCTAAAATTCATTCTACAAATTTATGTTATCACATACGTACCTCCTTTGGGATTAAGATTCTACAGTTTTGTTGAACAAAATTTTATATATTTTTCTAACATTTCTTATTTAATTCATAAAATGGCATTCATTTCCCTTTTATAATTTATCAAAGAGTTTTATTAATCTCATGTTAAAGGAGATACATTATCTCATGTCATAGAGACAAATTTGCGAGCTCCACCATCTGGAAAAAAAAAAGTGGCACAGTTATCGAATGATGCGTATGAGAGAAAATTGTCACATGTAGCATAAGAGTAGTTTTTTCCTTTATCAAATATTCCTATTTTCCCTCTAACTTGTTTTCCCCTTTGAAAATATTTCATATGATATTTTAATCGTAAGCTTTATATAATTGTTATCAAAATTTTAAATCTTGCACAATATCAAAATTAATAATGTATTTATAACATCATAAAACATAAGATTTAATATAACATATTAATATTGTATAGCTTTTAATCAAACGGTAAATTTTAATTTTATGCTATAAAAACTATATTTTAAAAGATTTGATACTTGGTGTTTTTTTTTAAAGGAGGGTGGATGTGTCTATGGGACGTGGTGTACTAGAAAGGGGGGGGGGGGGGGGGGGTTATTAATTTTTAAAGTTTCTTGTCGTGCATTATGAAAAAAAAAAAAAAAATACTTGTATGAAAATTTCCTTGGGTTTGTGGCAGTTTGTTTCTTGGGAAAATCCAAGCAGATGCAAGTAGTGGCCTAACTCATTAAACTATGTGACTGATTAGATTGAAATCAAGAGAAGCTTGTTTAGATTACAAATAATAGTACAAGTTAATGTTAACGCATAAAGTCATCCCCACCCTTATTTTCTTTAGCTTTTAAACAAAAGGGTCTATAACATGGTAGTCTCCTCAGTACGAATATAGCCCAACAATCTGCATGAATTTTCTAAAGGCTGATATAGTATTCCATTTTATGGTACTAATTTTCAACAGTCAATATATGTCTTGCGTGTCAGTGCTCAAAGTTCAAAATTCAAATCAATCCATGGAAAAACTTGGTTTATCATTGAGGCCATATGTTGGTTATGAATTGAAGGGGGAAAGTCCAGTTAAATCTAGTCATGAGAGTACGTAATAAATAGTGTAAAAGAAACCATGTCCAAAGGATTAGGTTTGAAATTATCTTTGGCAATTTACGGAAGTGATAACTGAATGGCATCTTTGAGCAACTCTCGAGCTTTCTTAGGAGTCTAATTGTAAGGCCAATAATAACTTTCTTAAGGGAAACCATTCTAATGATCTATGATTGGAGCAAACTTTCGGTGTACCTACACCTTTAACAAATGGAAAAAGTTTTTTTTGGACATAGAAAGAAATATAAAAAAGAAGTAAGGACTGAAATTAGAAAAAAAAATACCCGTTTTAGTAAACATGTGTACCGAGTTGGGTACACCCGTAGTATTAAAAAATTACTCCTATGATTGAAACTTCACATCACAACTACTAACATGGCAAATAATTGACTACTTAAAATAATGGCTATATTATTGCCTCCAGAGAAGATTAGACATCCATATAGTTATTTCCTTTTATTTTTAAATTTTTTTATCTAATTATATTCAAAATTTTAAGATATAAATTTAATTAAAAAATACCTTTTAAAAAAAAGTGAAGAAACGGCATTTAATTTCAAAAAATAAATACTTATTTTTAAAACAAAATCCAAGCGGAAAAATAGCTACAATTTTGACAGAATTGAATTTGTGCGCTTCTCATTTAAAAAAAATGAAATGAAAAAAAAAAGTATGCATGGTCAAGAATAACTAAAATTTTGACAGAATTGAACATAATTTCAAAATTATATTTGATGGAATATGGTATGATCCAATCAACCATGTAAGAATCGTCACAAATTATTTATAAAAAACTCTAATGAGCTATCATTTTCCTTATAGATTATTTTAGGCCCTATGAAACCCAAAAGGTAAAAAGCCCAACGAAAGCTTCAAGGAGTAAAGAATCACTGCCAGCGGGCGCACACAAGTATGTTAGGTGATTGCACATACAAATTAATGAATGTTCATAAAAAAATAAGAGAATTTCACACCGAAATTTTTTAATTCGAAGCAAGGGGAAATGATCAATAAGCCATCTTACGTGGTGTCTTAACGTGTTAATATCAAGCAAGATGGGGAAGAAAATTAAAAGAGCAATACTAGTAGTGTATTATGTAAAACATATATCTTCATCTACACTATATATATTTTTGGCTGGCGTGTTCGATAATAAAGAACAAGGATGAAGAAAATAAGTGTTACAAGAATGAATATATCACTACAATATCAAAACTATATATGTTCAAGGAATTGGATGATGTGAGTCTCAAATTGGACGACAAAAATATTGGAAACAGTAACATATACCGTATACCTTTGAATGCACCGCATACCAATGAACAGATTAACCAACCAATATACAACTTGGTGGAACCAAGGAAAGGAAAATATTCCAGACATACACCGCAACCGGAATATCCGCAGGCTGATATAAGTTTGATGCAATCACAGAAACAAGCTGGTTGATAGAGAGACAAGCAAAATCAAGTGCATCTTAAATCAACCTCTTATCAGAACCTTTAATATTCAAATTAAACCATTTCTTCTTGCCTGATTTATCCTTGCCATCTGACCCTCCATCTTCCCCAGGGCTCTCAACTTTGGAATCTTCACCAGAAATTTTGCTAGAACTTCCATTGCTTATATTACTACCACTTCCACTAATATTGGTTGACTTGAAAATGCTGAAGGAAGAATGGATACTGTCCCTTTGTTTCAGAAGCTCGTCTACCTGGGTAGCAAAGCAACTAAGCCTCAACGAAGGTCACAGATATAACAACAGAAAAGTTACATCATATTATAATGGTAAGGGTAACAAATGACTGATGATAAAAAATATTTAATGGAAATGCCAAGGGGGGAAGGAGGTTGATATATTTTCACTAATAACGGTAAAAATGCCACCTTGTTTTCACTTTGCTTCTCGTTTTCAGAAATTTGCAAAAGAAATGATGAAAATAACAAAATCTTATTATTTTCAAAATTTCATTCATGACATCTCGAAAACAGGAAACAATGTTAAAACAAGAAAGTATTTTTGTAAGCAAAAGCAAAAACATAACTAACAACAGCAAACATGCCACCCTATTCTTCTAATTAAAATTATAATTCCAGTCCAAGGTTTGAGTGGGCCTGTGCTCTATTCATGCTTCAAACCCAAGTAACTCTTGTACGTAGGGGCACATTAATAGGTCAACTTTTAAAATAGTGTATTCTTTTGACATGTTGCACATCATATTCACATAGCAGTGCACATTAAAGGAAATACCAAGGATTAGCATCTTATGGCACTACAATTGAGTTGTTTCCTTGTTTCCCTTTTGAATTATACATTTGTGACTGCTACAGATTACGGGCCATGTTTTGGCCAGCCAAACAAACCAGGTGAGAAAAATTTGCGCTAGATCTAGCTTGCCACTTTTCAAATAATTATCGACTAAGCTGTGGACAAAATTAGTATTAAAAAGAATGCAAATGTGAACATTTCCAGATATGCAATTGTGTTGTAACTGTAGCACATGTTGAAAGAACGTACAGTCTGTTTTTCTTTTGTGTATCTGTCTGTCACTTCCTGATAACGAGCCAATGCCTGAAAAGTATGAAGAGAAACAACACTGTAAGTGCCTCAAAACAAAATTTAAACCATGAATGACTAAAGACAATAATAACCTTTCTATATTCTGCTTCAAATTGGCGTAGCTCATTCCTCTTTCTTAAAATTTGAGCCTCAATGTCCTTAAGTTTTTGGGTGGTTTCTTCATGTGATTTCACACATACTGCCTCAATTGTATAGCTAGCAGTCTTAAAGAAGTTATCTCCTAAACAATATCAACTTGAATCAGTGTAAATGTGTTAAATAGTTTATAGGAAAAAATAGCCCAAGCAAGAAAAAGAGCAATATAACAAAATAAATTATTCAGACCATAAACAGCAAATATATGAGTGCCAGGCTTTAGTTCTGAGACTTCACAAGGTTGAAGACCTTCCAACCTTTTAAAGAAAGCCCCTTCAGGATCCTTGGCCATCGCTAACTGCACCACAGCACTAAAAGTAACAGCCGCTTTCCAAACAGCCAGCAACAAAGTAAAAGAAACCAAATGAACATATTTTTCATACCGCATTCACAGTTGAATCCATTCTGTACACTTGAAAATGTAAGAAATACATTCCTGCAGACGTCACCTTGCCAGTCTTCTCACTGTCTTCCTGCAAAGACAGTTGGAATACAATATAACTAAATATACACTGAATAGTAATTACATCAGTACTACTTCAATAAACTGCTAATTGCAATTCGTGCAATCTACAATCAATTACAAATAGCTTAAGCACAATTCACATAGTGTATCTTAACATAACCCATACAAATGACTAGTTGCAGGTTGCAGGTTGCAATTTACAATCAATTACTTTTGAACCGCCACTTACTTTACATAATCCAGCTACAAAACATGTTTGGGGTTTGGCAAACTTTGACATTTTTGGGATCATGATTTTGTCAAGATGAGAGACACAGGTACCACAAGGCCAAAGGCTTAATGGCAGCCGCCATAGTATTAAAATTTGTGCTGTCATGCTTCCACTTATTTTAATAGAAAATAATCAGGTGCAAGGATTGTTTTCTAATGCTAAATGGTTATCAATATTATGCTACAAGGGTAAAGGGGAAGAGAGAGAGAGAGAGAAGTTAAGCTATATTAATGGATAACACTTTGATAATCTAGCATTCCAGAGACACAACCACAATCTAATACCAAGTTTATGGTCATTTTAATTATTATTTTTTTGGTAAACCCATTATGTATTTGCTCAAGTTCGGTCCATTCGAACCACCTATGAGACTAATCCTTGTTTGGACATGGGAGCACAAGGGTTATGTGGCTTTCCCACAGGAGCTCCTTCCATGAGATTTGAACTCGCATTATTGTTCTAGATGGTTGAGACTTGAGACTGCTTACCACCTCAACCCACTCACCGTGGGTACAGTCATTTCAATTTATTATCCATTTGTTTGATAAACCAAAGGGAGGAAGGAGCAAATGTAAAAGCACTAGAACAATAAACATTACCTGCAATGCCAAACCATAGCCACCATTTGCATCTTGTTCAAAGTAGAGCAGCTGAAAAATCAGCCTTCAATATCACAATCCAATACCATATTAACCGGAAGTAAAATTGCAAAAGACAGAAAAACAAAGACAGGGGAATTGTTATAATAAATGCCTAAGTGATACCTTGAATTTACTTTGTGCAGTTGAAGTAACTCTTACTACAATCCCTGACTCAGCTTGCTGCTCATTTATTGTTACACCAAAAAAATGAGCACATTGCTTCTCTACCTGCAACAAATTGTGACATAAGTGGAACAAAAACACCACCAGGAAGACTACTGAATCACTTCATTCGTCATGAAGAAAGTAAGAACCTTTCCACTGACTGATGTCCCAATAGGAAGGGGTCTGACTGTAACTGTGCCATTCAGAGCTTCTTCAAGAACATTAGCTGAAATGGTAGTCTTGATAGGGACTCCCAGCTTGCTATCACGGCATCACCAAATAGAATAAGGTACAAAGTAAAGCCAAATAATTTTCAAAACCAAGTAGTCCTGTACTAAAATTCACACCTGAATAAAGCTGCAAACATTGTGTTCACAGTCCCAAGATTAGATAAATCAATTTCCATGTCCATGTTATCAGCATCAAGTGCCTGATATTTATTGGCAGAATAGCTTTAAGAATGTTACACATCAAGAGGAGAACTATATCAAAAAGAATAAGAACTGAAACATGAAAAGCTTTTAATAAATATATATAGTAATAATATATAAAATCAAACCATTTACACACCAATAAAGGAGCAGAATACCGATGAAACTTAAATTTTCAAGAATAGGAATGCCATAATAATGAGATGAATGCATGAATTGATGGTAAAGATAATAATCTACCAAAAGAAAGTAAGACAAGAAAACAAAAAACATCACATATGTACATGAAGTATGTACCGAAACAAATGACCCAAATCTCACAACTAACATGCATGAAATCAAAGTTTGGTTAGACAAATATAATTATATAATACGTGTAAATATGCAATCCACTCGAATTTCAAGTTGCAGGCAGACAATATGAATGCTTTAGCTCCTTTCTTCTAGATGTAAATGTTAAAAGTTAAGACAACTTTGCAGGTTCAATTTCAGATCACCAGAAAAGTCATGCTACTAAAATGGCATGCATCTTAGAAAAGAAATACAGCCAACTAGTCAAGCAACACATTTCTTGTCAATTCGCCTAGCCAGATAACTTATACGTCTCCAATGTCACAATCTAATGCCGAGGCTAAACAGAAAGAAAGACTGAACACAAGAATTGCGAGAAAAACTATTTTTCTTTTCTAAATTTTATTTAACCAAAAATCAACCAACTAACAATGGAGTTCTCCTAGCCTTAAATAGGCAAAACAAAATAAAATGAAAATTGTTCCGGGTTCCTGCTTAGTCTCCCTCTAATATCTTATTGGGGTCACGAGCTCGGATTATTTACTAGGCCGGGTAGGAGGCCCACGTATTAGTATCATTTAGGGCCCTACCATGATCTCAAACTGGGTTATCCATAACCACCCACGATCACCATAACTACCCACGTTTATCCTAACCGCATGGTTTGGGCTATATATATATATATGGAAGGTTCTTTATGAGAGATGGAGAATACCCATTAATGTTCGTCCAGAACAAAAATAAAATAAACAGAATCAAAAGAAATCATGTGCAATCAAAGGAGATAAAGTACAATAAAAAGAGAATTAAAGAAATAACGGACAATGACTAAAATTCTCTAAACTATAGAATAAGCCTAAAAAGATCAAAATGGCACACACGCACGGACGGATATTTCTAAGCCAATCTTAGGTGCATCACAAGCCACATATTTTGCTTTCACATTGTAGGAAGGGTTGGAAAGGAAAAACAGATCAGAAAAGGAATGAGAAAAGAGCTTTGGATTCACATAGGAAGGACAGGAAGAAATGAACCTCAAATCCTGCACTGTCATATTGCCTTCTCTTCTCTGGGTCAGACAAGATACTGTAAGAATATGCAACCTCTTTAAATAGTTCTGAAGCTTCAGGATTGTTGACATTTTTGTCAGGGTGATACCTGCCAATCATAAAGAAATATGTAAAAGATCCCATATATGTTCTTCTTTTTTTCATTGTCATTCTTATCCGGAAAATAACTAAACAAACTCCTTGATTATATAGATTTAACTGAATTGATCATCCTCTATACACCCCAGTCCCCTTCTTGTAGTCAGTGGAATTTTTAACATGAAAGTTTATTAGGTAAAAATGTTCATCGTCGCCATCAAAGGTTCTTGAAGTACCCGCATGAAAAATTCAAACAAGAAAGACACAACCCGAAAGGGAATTGAAAAAAATAGAAAAGAGTGTAAGATGGAAGAAGATGAAAGAAGACAAGAAACGTACTTGAGAGCAAGCTTTCTGTAAGCGGTTTTAATTTCTTGATCGGTTGAGTCTCTTGACACGGACAAAACCTCATATGGGTCACGTCGAATTGCTGGGGTAGACGTTCCTTCCATCTTCGAACCCATTCCCATTTGCCAGCTCCTCTTTCTCTCTCTTTCTTTCTTTCTTGAAACACACACAGAGAGCAGTTCAAGCTTATAAGAGAGGAGGAAGGCACGCGATTCAAAACGACATTGGATCGGTCACGGATTGGTTTCCTCGGAAGAAGAGAAAGCTGAGAGGTGGGAATTTGGAAAGAATGAAATGAGAAAGGAAAGGAAAAAGGGTGAGATTTGGTTTTGAAAATACAAAAACAGAAACAAACTCCTTTTGCCTCTGAGTCAGTCGGAGGTGGCTTCTGTAATGAAATCTACGACTACATCACCGCACCATGTCTTTTCCTTCTTTCTTTCTTTATTTTTTAATTTTTTTTTTTTTCTCGAGTTTAATTAGGAACGCTCAAGGGGCAAAGCGTGATTTAATTAGGAACGCTTAAGGTTAAATTCAAATACTTGTGATTTGGTTATAACTTATTGGTTTACTGTAAAATAAAAAAATAAAATAAATTAACTTACTTTCTGTATCTTTTCCATTGATCTCAATTTAAGGGTTGAATTTGATTAGGATTGAATATCATCATATTTGAATAGATATTTTAAATTCTAGTCCAATATTATGTGATATTTTTTTTAATTCTTTAAAATTCTAATGAACATAAATGGATTTTTTTTCCAAAAATAATTGATTAAAATTATTTAAAATCTCAATCCAATACACTCTTTATATTTTGCTCTCGTGAATAGTATTTATTTTTTTCTTTAAATATTGGTTAAATGAAAAATAAATTTATAAATTTGTGTCTTGATATCATTAAAAATGGAAGCAAATAATTCAATTATATGTTATGATTGAAAGGTTGTATTATCGAGCTTAAAATCATTTAAAATGGAAAGAAATGATTCAATTACATATATGATAATTGAAAGGTATTTTTGACATTTTTTAATTATTCATTAAATTTTAGATGAATTTATACGAAAAAAATGAAAAATAATTGATTAAAAGTTTGAAAAAAAATATAAAAAAATTAAGCGACAAATAATTTTAGAGTAAAAATAAATTATTAATATTTTAATTTCACCATTTTTAAATGTCACATTAACTATTAAGTCGTGAAGGCACTTCAAGATTTTGAAAAAAAAAATAGGCATTATTAATAGTCAGTGTCATAAAATTTAAAAATATAATTAAAATATAAAATAATTTTAATAAATTGATGTAAAAATATTACCAGTCATACAATAATTTTCATTTTCAAATTAAAAATTATATAATTCATTTTTTATTTAAAAAAATCATGTAACATTAAGTTTATTTAACCTAAGGTGGTGTTTGGTTGGGAGCTTTTCAGCGGATATTTATCTTTCTCAAGTATGACTTTTAGAAACACCATGTTTATTTCAATGTTTTTCACCAAAAACCCATCTATCCAATTTGTCTGGATTTATGAGAAACATAGATATCCGCACTGTTTAGAAACCCAATTTGAAGGTAGGATTTTTCGAAAAACCGGTTATCTGGCTTTTAATGCACTGTTGATTTCATAAAGTTACCTCATTTTCCCAGTAAAGTTTTTCCCTACCAAACAACTTTTTTTTTACATTTTTCTACCTATCTCACTTTATCTATCTTTCCAATTATTTCTCTATCTATCTCATTTTCCTACTATTCCAAAAAAAAATTCTGAACCAAACGCCCCCTAAAGTCTATTTCAAGGGTAGAGGTTCGATTTTGATAGTTGTAACTTGTAACAGAGACTTAAATCCAAAATCGGATTAACTAGATTTATTAAGATTTCAAACACTGATTTATATATAAAAAAAATAGAAAAATAAAAGTATTATGTTGTAAGGATGAGTTTTTTTTTGTTCAATAACTATATTTTAATTATGTACTAAGAGTAATATATAATTAAAATATTAAAGAGTAATATATAATTAAAATAATAAAGTTGCTGATGTTATCATCATAAAAAAATAATTTTAATATTATAACTATGTACCACTCTTACATAGTTATAATATTAAAAGCTGCATCATTGTACGCAACTTTATTCTTACATAATTAAAACAGTATCTTTGCAATTATGCAAGGATAAGGCTGCGTACAAGAATTTCTTCCACTCCACTCCACTCTTGCTAGTCGAGTTTAATGAGAAGTGATTACTTAGTTATTTGGTTACTATGTACTACTCTTTTAATATATAGTTAAAAAAGATTGCAAGGATGTCCTGCCTTCGAGTATTGGATAAAGACCACTCCTTTAAGTTTAATAATGATTTGTTGTAAAAGATGAATAGTTTTTTTTTTCCAAGAATAATTCATTAGTTTACATTGTAGTAACAAATTTTAACGTGACAAAAAAAAACTATAGAAGTATTTCTCATGCACTAGTTAGAGTCATATATTATATACAGTACACAAAATCTATCATTACCATGCCACATAAACTATTTTCTTCTGAATAATTAAATAATATAGTGTATTTATGATAAAAGTGTTTGTCATTTTAAATGACATAACGTTATGTCATTTTAAGAAAGATATAGACACAAAATATCATTTTTTATTTAAAATTTAAATTAAAAAAAAAAACCGGCTTTGGATAAAAAAAAATGTCAGATATCTTACCATTGAATGGAACAGTCCAAATAACAAGAATTGTTTGAAGGCAAAATTGAACGTAATAGAGCACTAGATTTGAGATTATTTGACATATTGAAAAAAAAAAAAAAATTTGTACAAGATTGAAAAGTTAGTTATAAGACATAATGATTTGATTTGTTGTTACACGTTTCTGTTTGATCACTGGAAAAATAACTCTCGAGTTCTTGACTGCGGAGGGGGTGGACCAACAATCTAAGACTCTGTTTGGTTATTGTTTTTAAAAATAAATTTTTTTTTTCAGAAAAAAAAATAAAAAAACTCGTTTGGTAAGCCTGTTTTGTAAAAAAAAAAAAATTAAAAATTGTAACAATTTTTTTGTTTTTAGAATCAAATTTAGAGAACATGTCTGAGTTATTTTTGTTTTCTGTTTTTGTTTTTAAATTTCAAAACAAAAAAAAAAACATAAAAAACAATTGTTTCCATAATTATTCTACAAAACAGTTTTAAGAACAAAAAAACTAAAACACAATCAAACAGGCCCTAACTGTTTTGTGCTTATATAGGAATGTTAGCGTTGACAGTTAGTTTAGGCTGATTTTTCATTCAGGTATAGTATTTTCTATGGAAAAAAAAACTGATTAATGTCAAGATTGGCTCTTAAAAGCAGAAATCTATTTTATAACATTACATGGACGTTGCCATGTTGGTTCGTTATTACTTATTATACGAGATTAGTATTTTTCATGTTGTAGAAAATGATTTTATATTTTATACATACATAAAAATGTGTAGAGCTTATATTTTTTTGCTTCTTTCTCTTCTTTTTATATAATCTCACATTCTTTTATGTGTATGTAAGAAAGCGTTTGGTAGAGGAGAATTTTTTTTTTACTCAGAAATCATGATTACTTGGAATATGATAAGAATATGAGTTTACTGGGAATGTTACAAAAAATCTGTTTGCTAGGCGAAAATATTATCAGAAATTTTGGTTAACTTTCCTGAGGGGTTGTTTGGTTGATGATAAAATTTTACTGGGAATATGTGATACTTTTACGTAAATAACCTCGTAATAGACACGATTACAAACAAAAACACCACCACTCAAAAAAGAGTATTTTTCCAGGGTTATTTCTTTCAGCATTGTATCGATATTCATGTTGATTATCCCCAGATCCACTAAACCAGTTATTTCAGGGTTTGCAAGTGTTAGGTTGGGTGAAGGAGGCAAAGAACGCACAAATAAGGTTCTGCAAATAAGGTTCCAAACCAACCTCACAGTAGAACATCCATGATATTTTATGATCAAGAAAGATAGAGATGACGTTGTGAAGACCAACTGTCAAAATGGAAGGGCACAACTGTTCGAAAAAATGAGACAACAAATCCTTGTTTCTGATTTTTGACAAAAACCACATATTTGGAGGTAATTTGATACGGGAAACTACGTCACAATTTGTTCATAAGCCAATTTCCTGGGTAAACTGCATACCAGGGAAAATAATGTCAAACCTCCTACCAAACATGGGTAAAGGCGAAACCCACATTTACTTTCCTGGCATTTTTTAGTAAGTACCTCTACCAAAGAGGCCCTAGGAGATGTAATTACCTCCTACAACATGACAAAATCAGTATATAATATAAAATGATCATGATCTTCATGTTGTGTTTGACCAATGCATAAAAATAAAAACTCATCTTCATTATTTACTAAGTTCAATAATTTAACTAGTATATTATACATACGTTGCATGGAGAGAAAAAATCGATTTGTCTGTCTCGTAAAAATTAACTTAAATCGAAAACGTATATCACTGCATTTTATTTAAATTAATACTATGAGGTACATAACTCCAGCTTTTGTACATGTAGAGTTGACAAATATTTGAGTTAGTACGTGTAATATTTTAACAAACACTTTATAACTAAAGTTAAAAGTGGTAATTTAAAAGACCATTCATTAGCTTAATTGCATACGTATAAATAATTATTCACAAAATTAACATATATATAAGCATATATTTAATACATCGTATTTAATCTCAATAATACTTCAACTATACCAACAACAATTTGGTGAAGAATATGAAAAGTCAACTACTCACTGAATTGGAAACAACTAATTATAAATAGTATTAAAATAATGATATATTGCAAAACGTTGAATAGTCGTTTTTGTAAATTGTGTAATATTTTTTGTTTGTTCAAACGAAACATCCATGTATAAAGTTATGTACATGTGGGCTTAGTGATTACTTGACTGTCCACCAAACTTTGCAAAGACATCTTGTTTGATCTTTTTATATAAAATGCAGATGTCATTGTATTAGCTTGTCCTGTAATCATTCAAAAATTACGTAGTTTGACTCATTTCTTCCAGTATTTATCATAGATGGACTTTCATTTATCACAATCTGATTGTTCATTTTGTTTAGATGCTTGTTTTTGAAATTTTTACAGCTTTAAATCTAATTATCTTAGCCATACAAAGACGGGTTTGTTAGACAGTAAATATATAAATAAAAAAAACGTGTTGGCGAGCTAACTCGCCCGTTTGGCGGATGGGGTGGCCGGCCCTCCCAGCCGAGCCCATTTTGCTACTTTTAACTGTCAACATTTTATATTAGCATGTACTAGGTTTTTATATTTATC
This sequence comes from Gastrolobium bilobum, assembly GCF_033153095.1. Lineage (NCBI taxonomy): Eukaryota > Viridiplantae > Streptophyta > Magnoliopsida > Fabales > Fabaceae > Gastrolobium > Gastrolobium bilobum. Next base: position 41,083 of record NW_026899598.1, on the reverse strand, counting down.
CACACAAAAAGATTTTTATAATTGCTTCTAGATTACTATTTATCTATGTTTTCTATAGTTGCGTCTAAATCGACTTTTTGAGGTGCGGTATTTGTTGCATATATAATAGATGACGAGTTGGCAAATATTTTAGTTATTACGTTTAATATTCTAACAAACACTTCATAGTTGAAGTTGAATTTGTTAATACCAAAAGACTATTCATTAGCTTAATTGCATAAGTATAAATAATTATTCACAAAATTAACATATATATAAGCATATATTTAATACATCGTATTTAATCTCAATAATACTTCAATTCTACCAACAATATTTTGGTGAAGAATATGAAAAGCCAACTACTTACTGGGTTGAGAACAACTAATCATAAATTGCATTAAAATAATGATATACTGTAAAATATTGAATGATCATTTCTTTTAATAGAGTAATTAATAAGAATAAATATATTTTTTTAGTTCAAACGAAACTCTACTCCATGTATAAAGTTATGTACCTATGGGCTTATTGATTACTTAACTATTCACCAAACTTTGCAAAGGCATCTTGTTTGTGTTAGTACATAAATGTCCTAGAGACAATCTGAGAGTAAGATGGACCCATGTACTTATTTATTGTTATGAATAAATTTTACGAATAAAAATATTCTTTATCTTGTTTCATATATTTCATGTCTCAAATATTGAATATGAGTAACTTGATAAAGTCCTTGGAATGAAACGAGTGTCACATTGAGGATCTGTGATAGGGATCACGATCATGAGGGCTCAATGACACCACACGTCCATTGCCAAAAATATGTTCCTAGTCTAGAGATACCAATAATGGGCATTGGTGATCTCGGGTAATATTAGCACGACCCAGCTACTTGCATGGAGATGCAATGTAGAGTCCTCGTGAGCTACAGACATGGAGATGTCTTAGCTGACTCGTGGGTGGACCTATTGGAGAATAGTTTGCACTGAATTGACCCACAAAGAGACATTACAAGAAAATCTCACAGATAATATCGATAGGTAATGTCTCTTATTATTTGGCTATGTCTTTCCTTAGACTTAACGTTGTCATATAGACCTGTGCTTTGGAAGGTTTGCTTTGATTGTATATCTTGTCTGCCTAAAACATGGAGACTCGTAGGTACACTCTTGGGCATGCCCTAAGGACTCAGGGCTAGTATGACAAGCTGAAAGAATTCGTCAATCTCTGTGAGAGATTAGGTTATCCATAGACCGATGAAACCAGGATGACATTTGTTGGAATTGGGAATCTATGCACAGTAAAGGAGTCATGAGATGGCTCGCTCTTTAAAGTCCATAAATGAAGATTCCTTGTTTTGGAAAAAGCTAACCCACCGCAGGGGTTGATATGTTTTCCTTGACCTAGGTCAATGTGACGGATAACCAAGAAGAAAGGATAATTCACACGGTAACTAAATAGGTATAACAGGTTGATCATTCAATGAACTCAACTAGCTCTGCAACAAAGCATTACTAGTGCTTTGTGTTGTCATTAGATGGATCGGGCCTAATGGGCCCAAATCCATTTATGTCAGTGGCTATGTTGGGCCTAATGGGTCGCACACAAACACCTTAAGTTGGTTTGGGCCCAATAAGGGATAATATGCCTAAGTTGGTAAAGCCACATATGGGGCCAAGAGAGAATATGTGGCATCATGGGCAAAGTTGGACTTGATCCATGATGTAACCTAATTAATTTAAGGGTTTACTTTTTCTGCAGCTACTGCAGATAAGTTATCTGCAGTAAGCCCAGTATGACGTCATTTTAGGACAGAAATCATGGTATTTTTGTAATTTTAATTTATTTCATGGTTATTTTAGTCTTTATGATTATAATTTTCTAATCTTTCAATCTTAAAACGACGTCGTTTTGAAAATAAATGCAGATAACTTATCTGCATTAACTGCAGAAATATTTTTCTATTAATTTAAATGTTAAATTAATAAAATTAATTTGAATTGTAATTTTTAATTTCAAATTTAAAATTTAAATTGAAATAAAAATAATTTAAATTCTAATTTCGAACTTAAAATCTAGCGTCCTTTAACTTAAAGTCTATCTTCAAATTTTTTATTCAAAATGTACATGTGTCTATAAATTTTGGTAAAATTTGTATTTTATCATGCTTTTTACAAAACCATTTTTTTAAAAAAAAATTATATAAAAATTTGATTTATTTCCTTTAATTTATGTTAGAAGCTTTCAAAAAAAAGTTTGAAAAATAGATATATCGTAAAACATATGCAAGAAAAAAACTATCCAAGTTTTGTATGGTAAAAATATGTTTTCCAGAGTATTTTTTAGACTACTGAATGTCATTCCTTTAATTGAGTAATTATTTATTTATTATTATTAAATTAGAAACAAATGGACACACGTGACTTTAAAAGTGAAAAATCTTGTGGAATAGATGTATTTAGGTGAATAAACTAATAGGTAAAATAAAATAATTAACGTAGATAAAGAGAAAGCATTTTTATGGCTTTTTAGCTTTCTTGGTTTTCGGTTTGGAATTGTCTAAGAAGTGAAAAAGGTTCAGAAACAATGAAGCGGAGAACTAAAAAGTTTTTTTTGTCTTTCAAAACTAAGGGATTGAAAAGTTTAGAGCCCATAAAATAAAAGTCAGAGACATTGATTTAAGAACTTCACAAAAAGAAAATAAAGCCTAACTTAAAATCTTGCTTGCTTTACCTTAAAGTCTATCTCTAAATTTTTTATTTAAAATATATGTGTGTCTTTAAATTTTTGTAAAATATGTATTTTACAAAGTAATTTTATTTTAAATATTTGTGTTAAATTTTTTTGATTTATTTCCTTTAATTTATGTTTAAGAATAATTTATGTTAGAAGCTTTAAAAAATAATTTTAAAAAAAGATATATCGTAAAACACATGCAAACAAAAAACGATCCAAGTTCTGATTGGTAAAAATATGTTTTCCATTTAGTATTTTTCAGACTATTTTGCATCCTTGCATTTTACCGTCTATTTATGATAGCTCATTTCTGTCATAGCACTTCATGCTTATTTCTTCTAAGGACTTTTCACAGCACAACATCTTCATCAGTCACAGAATTCCTTTGTCTAGCAAGGTGTCTCTGACTTTCAGCATCAAAACTAATTCAAAAAAAAAAAATTTTTGCTCATGTGTCAATATATTATATTAATAATATAGAATATAGAAATAATATAAATAATTCACCCAATAAAGTACAAAACAATGGGCGTGGAAGATTAACAAACAACGCAGTCTCTATAGAAGAAGTTGGTAAAATAAATGTAAACAATGTAGATAAAGAGATAACATTGATGAGGAAGTAAAAAACTACAAACATACAAATAATGAATAAGATTATGCAGAAGAACAACCTGAGAAGATGAAGAAGATAAATAGACAAAAACGAAAGAAATATGTGCACAGAAACTGAATACGAATAAAAAATATGCAATAATACATATCCTATTTATACACGAACTAAGAAGATTTTTTGAATTTTTTATAGATTAAAACTTAGTTTTTAAAGCTTTTAACAAAACAATCATTGGTTCGTTTGTAGACCCAAGAAATTAATTAATCTTAATAGATATAATAATAAATGTTATTAATAGCGTTAACAATTTCGGATGCAGAAAATAATAGTATTGTTAATAGGCTTAACAATTACTCACGTAGAAAGTACTGAATATTAATACAGCTGTTTGACACAAAAAAATTTAAACTCTTTTCCTACCTATTTGAAAAGTTACTAAATGAAAAAATATTTCAAAGTGGTTTCAAGTGCGAACACAAAATGGATATTGAAGAAGAGAGTGACACAAAATGAATATTATGTGTTTTATCATGTATTTTATAAAACTTTTTTTTAAATTTTTATAAAACAAATTCGATTTATTTCCAGCTTTTGCAAGTTCATCCATTCAGTATGTTTGCCATTTCTGGAAATCGTGTTACCCGATAGCTTAAGGTTATTCTTTTTGAATTGTGATATTAAAATATTAAATTAGCCTTTAACTTGACGAGATAAGATATTATTACTATCAAATGTTCCTACCACTAATTTATTACCAATTTAATATAGGGGTAAGATATTGTAACAACTAAGTAGAGTTACTACCAATCAATTTTACCGTTAGATTGATTTTTTATCCGATGGTCCTGATTTGATTCTTATATAGCCCGTCACTCTTCCTTTCTCTCCCCCCTTCTCTCTCTTCCCTTCTCTCTAACTGTACTCTTTACCACCGACGCCGCTGCACATAGCCGCCATCGCGCCGCCCACTCCACCGCCGCCTCCCTTCTCTCATGATTGAACTAGAGATAGACAAGGTGAATTGTATGATAACAGCAACTGCCATGGCCTTAGATTATTCGCTCTTAAGGTTAAAATCCCTAGAAAGAGTTAAGTGATTACGATACCAAGCGACTGAGTTTTGATTAATTTAGAATAATCGATCAAAAGTCATTAATCTAGGTAAACAATTGAAAACAAAGGTAAATCAAAACCTAATTACGTCTTTATTTTTAAATAATTAATTCAAACAAGTTCAAAGACCCAAAACACATGAAGAGAAAATGCTAATCAGATTGATCCTTTTTGGTTATCGATCCAAGTTTAATAATAATGCAGGTAGTTCTTTCATAAATTTTATATATTGAATAAAAACACCCGAACTAGTTTTCTTTACCACGTTTCATAATTTTGGGTTGTTACACTTTTGGAGTAAGGCGTCGGTGCCAGTACAAATGCTATTTGCCTTCTGACTATGTAACTCAAGAATGCGATCTTGAATCTCATTAAGTAGATCACCACATTGTAGGTTATTGTCTGAAATGGGACGGCGGCTATGGGCAGCGACGGCGGCGGTAGAGAATAAAGTCAGATAGAAAAGATGGGCTATATAAGGATCAAATCAGGACCGTCGGATCAAAAAATCAATCTAACGGTGAGATTGATTGGTAGTAACATGGTAGTAACCCTACTTGGTTGTTACAATATCCTACCCCTTTAATATAATTATGTATTACCGATAATACATTAAAAACTGTTTTTCTTTTGTTCTCTTCAAAAATTTTCCGAGATTGTCTACTGAAAAGTGAAATCCAATAGCTAAAAAGTGATAATAAATTGATAATAAGAATATTTGATAGTAAAAATATCTTACCTCCAACTTCATTATTATTTTTAAAAGCCATTATGTGAATAGTTATTACAGCATTGTTTACTGTAAACACTTCTTAGTTTATCTTCCTTGTGTTTACTCCCTCAAAAAAGTTTATCTTCCAAGTTTTGTTACATTCTTATAGGGGGCGTTTGATAGAAGATAATTTTTTTTTATCCGGAATCTCGATTTTCAAAAATATAATTTTTACGTTCAGTTTACGATAATATCCAAAAATTTAAAATTTAAAAAAATTCAGTTTCAATCCCGAAAAAAACCTCGTACCAAACGCCCCACAGGGATAAGTTATTTTTACAAAATCAAAATTTACAAAATATTACAAATTATACTATATATTATAGGTACTATATATTACTACATATTTAAATAATAATATTATTCATAATACATAATGTAATTTTAAGAATTTATAACATTGAAATTTGTAAATATGATCATTGTCATTCTTATATGCACTTTAATTTGAAATTTTTAATCTTTGATATTTTTCATTAATTAGAGTACAAATCTGTCAATATATAATATAAAATGATCATGATCTTGATGTTGTGTTTGACTGATGCATAAAAACAAAAACTCATCTTCATTATTTACTCCTACTCGGTTCAATACTTTAATGCTTTCATTGATGTTTCCAACCATTAACATATACCAACCCCAAGGAAAGGAGCGCCAAAACTTTCCACCCACTCCAACGGTGGCCCTTAAAAACTCTTAACCTCACTCAGTACGCACGCACGGTCTTTTGAAGTTAGTTCAGAATCAGGAACTTCACTCACTCCCTCAACCCACTCACAGTTCCTTTGCCAATGGCCGCTCACAGACTCGCTCTGATCATTCAAAACCCTTCAAACGACGATGAGTTTCTGCTCGTGAAGCAGTCTCGCCCTCCCAAATTCCAAGATGAAGAGTACGATTCTTTCGTCGATTCTGATCTCTGGGACTTGCCCTCCGCGCAGTTGAACCCGCTGCAAGCAGAATTGGAGCCCCCGTTTGAGGTGGAAATTGCGGATTCCCATTCAGAGGAGGTCAATTTGAGGGAATTCGACATCCGTTCGGCTCTCAACGAAGTAGAGTTCTTGAGTTTTAGATTTATTTATTTATTTGAGTTTTTATGCTTTGGTGATGATGAATTCGTGTTAAATGGTTTTGAAATTAGGTGTTTCGGCAAATAGGTTTTGGGGCAGTTGAAGGGACAGAGTGGAAGTTCTATAAGTATGCGAAGGAAGCTGCGTTTGGACCCGGTTTGCCCGTTAATACAGTCTTCATTGTGGGAAAATTGATAGCTGAGGACAAGGACTTTCGAGGTTTGCTTGTATTTCCAGTTTGTTGTAGTTGACATTGCAATTATTATTATTATTTTATTTTAGTAGAAGATGTATGAATTGGGTTGTGTGCTATCAATTTTTTGAGCAATTATATTGATTTTTTTGTGTGCTCATGCCCTAAGATGGTGATGCTGGTTTGTTTACCATGTCCAGCTAGTCTGTCTGTTACTCTGTTTTGTTCAAATTAGAGAGTGTTGAGAGCAAATTCTTTTTTAAGAAAATATGTTAACAAGTAAACGTAATGTCTTAATGTTTAACCTTTTGATATGCATTGGAAAGCTGTATTGTGTTTGTGTCTTTTAGTTTGTTTTTATTTGGAAAAGTTCCTCTTCCTCTTTCATCTCGATAAATTTTTTTATTTTCAGTGTATGATATAGATTGGGGAGTAGTACAAAAGATAAACGTCAAACAGAAACAGGCAGAATGGGAGACGTGTCAGGGGCTTAATATTTTGCATATCCACAGCATGTGGTTGACTTCTCTGGTGTCGCAGAACAACAGTTCAATATTATCTGACACTGAGAGAGGCTTGGAATTTTCCAAGTTCGGGTCCAATCTGTTTCTTTTATTTTCATTTCTTTCGAGTGGATGGGTGGCTGATTGATGTCTCAGTGGAAAAAAAATGAAAGTGGCTTCTGTTTTGCAAATGCTTTTCCCACAGATGAGTCCTTGTTATTAGTGTAGTATCTGCTAGTGATGTAGATAGTTTAAATGAATAGCAACTGATTCACTAAAATCAATATGAATGTTTACTTTCATGCAATGTTAATCTTTCTTCGCCTATATCTTTTTTAAATGTGAATGCGATAATATGTTTACAACATGTGTGATTAATTGTAGAATTGTATAACTCTATATGCAGATTCTTATAAATGGATGTCCGTTCAAAGCTGTCTTAACTGGCTTCTGGAAGTGAAACCACAAGGTGATCGTGTTGGACCGTTGGTAGTTGTTGGTCTTATTAATGACACATCTGTCTCCACAAAGTGGAAAGTCCCTCCAGCCATAAACTATCAGGTTTGCTTTCTTTAAATTTCCTCTGTTTCCATGGTGGGGCATTTATTGGGAATTAAAATTTTAGAAATAAATCTGGAAGCAGTTATATAGGAGAAGCTTTGCTTTCAAAAATTAGGACAAGAATTTCAAATGACCTATAAGCCACTTGTTTTTAGTGGAGATTCTAAGATATCTTATTAAAGGAAGTCTCATAGAGACGGATAATCTCCATAAATATTAATTTTCCAAACCCTGTCATGTCTTTTTTTAAATTATTTAATGCTAAGGCAAGACTCTAGTGTTGAGATTTGTCATATGGTTTGCTTCCTAGATTTCCACCGCCCTCCTATGTATTCACTGCCAAATGTGCTAACTCACTTTGTTAACTGCTTATTAGTTCAAAGGATAAAGAACCTCCTCCAGATCAGTGAGTTGTTGAAACTTAAAAATGTCACATGTACTGTTCATTTTCAGCAACTCAAAATTTACATCTTAAACTATTTATTCAAAGATTATAGCTGCAGTTTGATATTCGTGTACAAAGGAAAGGAGAAAGAGGAAGTTTACTTTTTATTATTCCAATTCATTATGTTTATGATCTGGTGCAAAATGAAGATTTATTTTCATTTTCAGGAGTACCCGCCTGGTGTTATACTTATACCTATGGGAAGTAGGACAGCAAAGCCTTTTTGCACAACAAACTTGGTTGTGTTTGCACCTGAGAATGTTCCAAATGATTCCGAGGATAATAATTTTATTGCATGTGGAGATGCACTAATAATTGATCCAGGATGTCTATCAGCATTCCATGGAGAGGTATAGTTCCACATAACAAACAAGCTTGTGCAGTTAGTCCATGTCATTTTGGCCTTTGAGTCATCTTTTACCCTTCTGTTTTTTATTCCATGTTTATGGGATGCATTTCATTTCTATACTTCCTTCACACTCGATTATTCTGATTTGACTGTTTCTTAATATAACTTAAAATTACTTATTGATAGCAAAAACAGAAACAAATCCTATTTGTTTGAATTTATCTGCTTTTTTTTTTTTTTTTCTTTTTTCTGCTCAAATACAAGTGGTAGGATTTTTGAGGAATTTACATGGAGAAATACTTTCTGATGTTTTGCCACCCTCCCCCTAATATCCTACCTTCTATGAATCCATCCTTTCCCCTGTATATAGTGGTTAATTTCCACATTATCTGATTTTGAAATTTTCCTACTTTTCAATTAAATCTTAACATATTACTCTGTAATTATCAGCTAAAGAAAGTTGTAGCCGCATTGCCAAGAAGGCTAGTGGTCTTTGTCACTCATCATCATCGTGACCATGTAGATGGTAAGTTTTTGCTAAAACTGTAGTGAATTGTATTCTTTTTTAGGGTGATTATGCATGAGTATAGGTGGTGAATGGTGAGGAAGTCATCATAAATAATCCTTTTTACTTTGTTATTTCTTTACTAAAGCTAAGGGAGAACCAAAAAGAAGCTAAGGACATAATCTTATCTTTGTTGGTTCTGCAATCAAGTGTACCTTGTAAATCATCACTTTTTTCTCTCTTCTGGCATAAGCAATTGTCTGTAATGGATACTCTAGTACTTGGAGACTTACATTTCAAATGTTTTTATAAATTAAATTGTGAGTATACTCTTTTAATTCTCGTATTTTCACTCTTTATGACAGGTCTCTCAGTTATCCAGAAGTGCAATCCTGATGCTACTTTGTTAGCACATGAAAATACCATGCATCGCATAAGCAGAGGTTTAATGTTAGTTTTTGTTTTTATTTCTATAATGTTCTTCGAGACACTTTGCAAACATGAATTTTTCCTTCCTAGTTTTGCGTTAAGCAACTAGAACAGATAATAAAATAAAATTATGCTGCTAGATTAGCTACATGCATCCATGCTGAAATGAAATATTTTCTTTATTTGTCATAAATGACATATCTTTGCTATCATGACTTTGCTATGAATTTTAAAATGGTCGCATTAGAATAGCAAAACCCAACTTTTGGTACCTTCTGCATTAGGACTTGTTTGGCAAGAGATGCTATAGGGTATGCTTGGTGTATTTTTATGCAATAAGAATCTAGATGCGGTGGTTATGGGGGAAATTTCCAGATAAGAGGGAGGAAGCAGTACATCTGGTTGCATTAATTTTTGTGTGTGATGGATATTAATTTTTTGCACCGAGGTCCTGAGGATTAGAATTCTCCTAACACGGTGTTTGGATGGAATCATTAAAAAATGGAATTTATTTGATTGATTTAGAAACCAATTACCATATTTGTAACTCATTTAAAAAATAATTTGAATTGATTTACAAATTAATTTCATGTTTGGAACACATCACAAAAAAATCAAATTTATTTTATTTTAATAATTTTGTGCTTTCCTTTAACAGCATCCTTACGAAGATGCAAGGGTAAGGCTAGACCCTTGCAAAGTTAGGGAGCCTTTGTGTACTAGGGTTTGTCCTTAATTTTATGCTTCTTCCCATCACTTAGAATAATATGATTTCTCTCTCTCAAAATCTAATAAGGGAAAAATCATCAATTCAAATAATTAAAACAAATAAAATCAAATCCACTCATATTCCACCAGATTTGAGAGGATATCTACATGTACAGACAACTTAAATCCAAAGGATTTCAATCTGAAATCAATTCCTATTTAATAACTTTCTTGACAAATAAAACAAACTAGTTCCCAAGTTTTATAAAGCCGTTAAACTAAATTTCTATGATTACAGGTGATTGGTCACTTGGCTATACCTCAGTTACTGGAGATGAGGACATTTATATTGGTGGTCAGAGATTGAAAGTTATTTTTGCAGCGGTATTTTTCACATGCATAATTCTTTCGTGTATAGTACTGGTTGTGTTGCAATAACTTCAATTTTCTGGACCTTATGTTCTATATAAATTTGAAGACGTCCTTTAAGATGTATGACTAGGGTAATGGCTCATCCACTTCACTGTTTTAACATTACCTTATAGGACGGAGAACTTTTACAAAAAGATCTGTTATAGTTGTACATCAAAAATATTCACGTGCCGTATTTTATGATGAAAGTTAACAATTTAACATGGCATAATGGTTTCTTCAAACATGAACTTGTGTCCATGCTTTAAAACAAAACGCTTTTGCATGAAGAGGTGTCTCGAAGTTGTAAATAAAAAACCATACATGACTGTTTCCCAGTAGTGTGGTGAGAAAATATTAATGTGCATATAGTTTGTGGGAATGTTATATGTTTCCATTTTCTATTTTCACTAATAATTACAAAAATGCCACTTTGTTTCACGTTTTCAAAGATTTGTACATGAAATGGTGAAGGCTGGAAAACAAGAAACAAAGTGAAAATAAGGTGGCAATTTTTTTAATTATTAGTGAAAACAGAATGAAAACAAATAATTTCCACACACCAAACACACCTTTATATTCTTTATAAAATTGCTTCTATTTTCTGATGAAGATGACAATTCTCTTCGGTTCAGGGACATACAGATGGTCATATGGCGCTACTTCACGTGAATACTCATTCATTGATTGTAGGTGATCATTGTGTGGGGTAAGATTCCATACAATACCATGGTTCATACAATAAACAAAGATCAAATTCTTACTATGACATATGCATACACATTCAAATTTCACACACACACACACACATATATATATATAGGGACAGAATCCTTTGATACCGGTGTCAAACTTTTTAACTATTGATTTCCGTGAATTTAACGGTTATAATTTATTGAGTCATATTTATTAATTAATTCTTAATAAATTATAACCGTCAGATTGATGGAAATCAATAGTTAAGATTCAGTGTCAAATGATCTTGTCCCATATATATATATATATATATATATATATATATATATATATATATATATATTTTCTCGTATTTATGCATATTTGGATAGTTGTACAACTTTCCATGCATTTGAATACCTTATCTGGGACAATGTCTCGGTTGGACTGTTGTAAATACTTGAAATTGTAGTAAACAAGTTTTTTTGTTATGACGTCTTTTTCTCGGTTGAAGTGCATGGGGAGTTGTTTCTGCACTAATTTATACTAATTACTAATTAGTTTATTATTTTATCAAAAACAGAAAAAGGCCTATTGAACAAGTTGGTTAAGTTTGACAGTTTATGAGACTATTGAAATTAGCTTGTTTGCTGTCTAGAAGTAAATAAGACTGCTTTAGCTACATTCGGATGCTCCTCCTTTTATTTTTATGTCAATTAATTTATTAAAAGCACAGATACAGGGAGGACACAGATATGATAGGATTATTATAAGAGGATCATTCAATTTGATTTACCTCTGCGAAAATCCTCTTCTCAAAATTTAACCAGGGAATAGGTAGTCTACATAGATTTGATTTAAAGAAAGAAATGGTTTGGGATGCTAAAATTTGTGTCATATTGTTCAATGTCCAAGCCGTCTAATTTCCTCTTTGCAGTTCCAATATTTTCTATGACCTACATCATCTTCAAGGTCGTTTTGTTAATCACTCCACTCTACAAATATGTTATTTCACTTTTGTTTCAGTCAGGGAAGTGCTCTCTTGGACGTAACTTCAGGTGGAAATATGACTGTAAGTGCAAAAAGACCGAGTATGTTGGACATGCCTATGTTCTTGTTATTATTTATAGACAACGCCAAAAATATTATTATTGACTATGAGTAAGACCCATTACTCTGCATTGCTGGCTTCAACTTCTCTAAATGAATGATGCACTCCCTGCAGTTTAGATAATAAACTGCACTTTAACAAAGCAACCATTGATAAAAGAAAAGAATTTAATAATACCTGTGAATTAGATGTCTTAATATTATTGTCATTTGCAGGAATACTTTCAAACCACATACAAATTTCTGGAGCTTTCACCACATGCTTTAATACCAATGCATGGGAGAGTTAATCTCTGGCCAAAGCAGATGCTGTGTGGATATCTTAAGTATTAACCATCAATCAATTCATTCCCTTAACTGAACAAGTTATTATTTATAGTTGATATTTTATATCAGTCACCAACTGTGTGAGGATTGTTGTCATTATTTTCAGGAATCGTAGGAGTAGAGAAGCTAATATCTTGAAAGCAATTGATGGTGGAGCGAAAACATTGTTCGACATTGTTGCGTATGTATATTGTGATGTTGACCGCCGTGCCTGGATTGCTGCATCATCAAATGTGAGGCTCCATGTGGATCATCTAGCCCAGCAACATAAGTTACCAAAGGTAAATAACAAATAAGCTTTAAGCTTTAAACACTTCCCACGTATCTTTGAGAAATTCTTAGTATCTATTGGTGAAAAATCCACCGAGCCCATGGGCATATAAGGCCTAGGAATTCTGGCCTTGTCAGCTTTCTCTGCTTGGTTGTTGTCATTCACATTCACTGCATGCTCTGCTTCTCTACCTTTACTCTCTGTTCCCAGAGAGATTTTTACATACTCTGGGAGTATTACACCACTCCAGTAAGAATGTAGCATGTGACACCGCAATGCATAACCATATATGCCATTGGATCAAAAATAAAATACTTACAAATTTAAACAGTTATAAAACTGCCTTAGAGTATTACTCTGGGAGTATATAATGATTTCTTCTCTTTCCTGCCCGCGCTCTTCTCTCTTTCATGCTCTCTCCTCCTGGTTTGCGTTTGTCTTGTCTTATACGCTCCAGTTTTGTTGTATTTATCTTTTTCCGTTTTTTCCCTTGTAAAACTAAGGGAATATTTTCCTTTTTTATGTGATATTTGTTTTGAAAAATTATAACAAAAAAAGAAGATAATTATATCAAATTTTAAACTTCTCAAACTAACACAAATAAAATAATATTTCTTTTAATAACTTCAGAAAAATATTTCTGCAGTTACTGCAGATAAGTTATCTGCATTTACTCCCAAAATGACGTCGTTTTGGGATTGAAATATTAAAAAATTATAATTATAGAGACTATAATAACCCTGAAATAAATTAAAATTACAAAAACACCATGATTTCTGCCCAAAACGACATCGTATTGGGCTTACTGCAGAAAAAGCGAACCCTAATAATTTTATACAATTTAAACTCAATATCAATTTTATATATATATATATGACAAAAATATTTTTCTCTTTGCGGTAGAAAAACTTTGTTTGCCATAGACACATTTTTATCGGTATCTGACATCGAATCCTGTTTTTTTTTTTTTTAAAAAAAAATGAGGATCCATTATTAGATCCTGGTGAATATGTATCTATGGCAGATAAATCTTTTTGCCATAGCTGCAAAAAGATGGAACCCTATATATATATATGTGTGTGTGTGTCAATGGCAGACAAAGTTTTTCTATCACAAAGAAATTTTTTTTTTGCCATATATATATATATGAATATAGGGAAATAATTATCTCATGTTGCATGAGATAATTATCTCATGCAACAGAGACAAAGTAGTGGGGTCCATTATTTTTTATTATTTTTTAAAAAGTAGTGGACTCCACTGTCTTATCTTTGTTGCATGAGATAATTATCTCATGCAACATGAGATAAATAGATCCTATATATATATATATATATATATATATATATATATATATATGGGAAAAGTATTTCTCCAATCACTGGAGATAAAGTTATCTCCAGTGAGCTCAAAACGACGTCGTTTTTATAAGATTAAAAAATTATAATGATAAAGACTAATATAACCCAGTAATGTATTAGAATTACAAAAACACTTTGATTTCCGTCCCAAACCGACGTCGTTTTGGGCTCACCTGAGATAATTTATCTCCATTGACTGGAGAAATCCTTTACCCTATATATATATACCCTATATATATATATATATATATATATATATATATATATATATAGGTTTATTGTTTCTCAAATTGTTTGAGATAACTTTATCTCCGGCTACTAAATCATAACCGTACAAAGATGGATCAATGGTGATGAAGGAAGAGAGAGAAAAAAGGAATCATAACCATTCAAAGGTGAATCAATTAATATAAGGAAATAAATAAACAAAACGACGTAGTTTTATATATATATATATTGGGGAAGGATCATCATATACCATATAATAATAACAAATCTTACACCCAATTTTAATTGTGGATCTACTCGCATCTAAATGCTCTAATTTATTAGTCACATCAAGTGGAATCAATAATTAAAATTAAGAGTATAATTACACGCGTATAAAATGATCTTGCCGCATATATATATATATTAGAGATAATATGTCATCTTAAGTTTTTTAAAAAATTGTTGTATTTGTTTATTAAATTGTATCTTTTCATATCAATTCCTCGTGTCCATATTTATACAACATTATTTTATTTCATACCTTAGGTTTGTATGCATGTCAATCATTTGTGAGATTTACTTTTATTATACCGGCGGACACTTCCTAGCATAGAGCTGAGATGCAGCAGTATATACTAAGTTACATACTTTTCTTACAAAAGAAATTCATAGAAATGCCACACGAATTATTGAAAGCATGCTATTTAGTTAATGATATCTAACAATTATTTTTTATTGTATGATATCTAATTTCTATTATATTATGTATGATTCATTTATTTTTATAATATCATTATTTCTTGTTGATTATTTTTATTGGACCTGAAAAATAACCTAGAGCCTTGACTGACTTGATGTACAGTCTGGATTTGATATGCATGCAATGCTTACTCCATATATCTTTTTTCGGCTCTCTCCATTATTCTTTGTTTTCCTTTCCTACTTTAGCAAAAGCTTTGTCGTGCTTCAATAAAATACAAAATAACCCCCTCTTGTAAATAGGACAAAATGGTTATCTGACTGTTCAAATAATGTGAAAAATTCGCTTCATAAACTGCCAAATACCTCTGCTCAATATCTAATCTACAATAGACATATAGAAAATAATCTACCTGTTTTCATGTTCATATGTGATTATTTTGGGTAGTGTCTTGAGAAAATTCTTCAACAAGTATATTTGAATTAGTGATAAACTAACATTCGGAATTCTATGCAACTTAGACAATGTGTGTGAGAATGTGCAGGATTTTTCTCTAGAGACTTACAATTCCAGTTTGGCTGCATTTGCTGACAATGTGGGTAAACTATAAGTAGGAATAGCTGCAATGGCTACCTATCAGCTTCTTCCATTTCATTTTCTCTGGAAAACGTGTATCTCTATCCTCAAAGTTCATTGTTTGCGTTGAAATTGCTCTAAATAATGGGAACTCCAAGAAATAGTTGTATGAAATATATAGCTTGTGTAATAATCTGAGAGAGGAATTACTTGTGAGGTTGGCTGTTATTGCCTCGTGGAACTGACAGGACATAGTGCACCTATCCTAGGATTTTTCATTCCAGAAGTTCAACAGTACCTGTGGACTGCATTTTCTATCTCGATGGATGTGGGCTTACACTAGTGGCAGTTTACATCTGGGGAAATCTTCATTTCTTATTGGTGGTGTTTTGGCTGGCGTTGCTGTATTGTACTCTCTCAAAAGCAAGTTCAGTAAATAGAAAGGTGTACCTACATAGGAGTATGTGGTGATCGTGCTTGAACTGTTGGCGGCTAGTTTTTATTCGTTTGCCGTTAAGTTTTAAAATGATTGTTGGTGCAATTTGGACGAGCATAGTACTACTGGTTGGTCTTCCGTGGTTTGTGTCTTCCGAAGAACATCTCTCGTGGGCATCCTGACCCTGACAAGGTCGAGGCATCTCTCGTGGGCATCCTCTTTCCCTATATGTATACATTAGTGTGGTGTTTTAGTTCTCTCTTTCTTCCCCTAAGTAAATGCTGCTGGGCTTCTCCTAGGGCGGGACATAGTCTCCTCGATACAAGATAAATACCTTTGCATACAGAAACAAATAAACATTAATGGGCTGTTTGGTACATGGTAATAAAAGGGATACCCAAGAATTTAATAGTGGGAATTATTTATACCCATATTTGGTACGAGGAAAACATAAATTATGCCTTGGAATATTTTGTGATCAGGTATCCATTTAACACTACCGATAGGCCAAAATAAATACCTACTTCCACATGGTAATTTTTTATACCTGTCTACTGGCTATCAATTTACATTTTTTTGCAGACAAAAATACCCTTGTGAGCCCTAGCATAAGTTATGTTCGAAGAAGCTATTTTCCTCTGAATAACAATGTTGCTGTGGAGGTAGCCCATCGACGGAAACTTCTCTGGTTTGTTCGAACATTTTTTGTTGTCTTTGTTGCCTCCGTTTTGTGATGTTTCACAAATCGGTAATATTAGTTTCACAAATCGGTAATATTCCATACTAATATTCCATGCCATGAGTGAAATATATAAACATTTTATGATCTTTATCTACGGGAAGATATACTTGTGGGCAAGGCTGACTTGTTTACATGTGTATGGTAAGGCTAGAATGGCACAATCGCAGTTCAACTGATTGCAGGGAAACCCAGTATGAAATGATGTTGATGAACTTGCGTCCTTTTCCACTCTATAATGGTTGATGAAAAATGGTATGCTGATAACGTGGTTATGGACTTACTTGGTTGATGAAAATTGATGATTTCTTCACGATTTGGGAATATGCAATTTCAAAATCGATACAGTGCAAAATTAGGTCACCAACGAAATGGATTGTTCTTTTGGCACTGCTGTTTTATGAATTTTGTTTCTAAAACATCGTGTTTAAAGTTATCTATTACGAGGGAGCGAGGGTAGTTTCGTAAAAGTTACTTATTTTTTCAGTAATATTTTAACATCAACCAAACACCCGTACAATAAAATTAATAAATATTTTCGGTAATATTTTAGCCTACCAAACACTCTTTTCGTATTATTTTCGGTCACCTTTTTTTCCAACTATATTTTTAGTAATCGTGATACCCATATACTAAAAAAATTACTCTTATACCAAACGTCCCAACTCCCAAGGGGTTATTAGATATTCCGAACCATGTCAGGGTAGATTCTTAGATTCATTTGATTGATTTTTTCTCAAAGGAAAAGTAAATTATATGCAAACCTTAAACGCGTAAGCCATGGAAACCAGCCTAAAGTTATAATATTTTGGAATGTAAGAGGACGTAAACATTAAATGGAACTGCCGTGTTAGGCATGAATTGAAGTCATCAAAATTTTAGAAGGGGTGGCTTGATGTTTGCTTATATATATATATATATATATATATATATATATATATATATATGAAAGTATTAAATGTGAGGAATCATAATATACAAAAGATGAAAGCATTAAATATGGAGAATTATAACTATACATCTTGTTGTACGTAAAGCGGCTGTGAAAATGATTATATATATATGGGAAAAACTATTCTTATGTCACACGAGACAAATTTTTTCTCCTACACATCCTTCGATAACTGTGTCACTTTTTTCTTTTCTTTTATTTTATTTTTTCAGGTGGTGGAGCCCACTAGTTTGTCTTTATGACATTAGATAACTATCTCCTTTAATATGAGATTAATAAAACCCTATATATATAGAGGAAGGTTATACTTACAACTTTTTTTTTACAACCTCTTACAACCATATCTTAACACCGTTGATTTTCGCCAATCAACGATTATGATTTTCGCAAATTAAACTCATTAATTAATTATTAATTCTCAATAAATGATAACCGTTGATTGGCAAAAATCAACGGTGTTAAGATATGGTTGTAAGAGGTTATAAAAAAAAGGTTGTAAGTATAACCTTCCTCATATATATATATATATATATATATATATATATATATATATATATATATGGGCTTATCATTTCTCAAACTGCTTGAGATAATCTTATCTCCGGCTACTAAATCATAATCGTACAAAGATGGATCAATGGTGATAAAGGAAGAGAGAGAAAAAGAGAATCATAATCATTCAAAGGTAAATCAATTAATATATAGGGAAAAATATTTCTCAAGCAGTTTGAGATAAATTTATCTCCGGCTACTCCAAAACTACATCGTTTTATTTATTTATTTTCTTATATTAATTGATTTACCTTTGAATGGTTATGATTCCCTTTTTCACTCTATTTCTTTATCACCATTGATCCATCTTTGTACGGTTATGATTTAGTAGCCGGAGATAAGATTATCTCAAGCAGCTTGAGAAACGATAAGCCCATATATATATAGGATATTTTGACAACAGTATTAAACTTTAAAATTTGACACCAAATCCTAATCGTTGATTTCCGCCAATCAACGATGATCATCTATTAGAAATTAAACTTATTAATTAATTATTAATTCTCAATAAATGATAACTTTTGATTGAGATTTTAAAGTATTGGATTAAGATTCTAGGGGTTGTATTGGATTGAGATTTTAAAATATTTTAATGGATTGTTTTAGGATAAAAAAATTCATTAGTATTTAATTAAGATTTTAAAAGATTGAAAAAAAAAATCATGTAATATTCGATTAGAATTTTAAAATATTATTTTAGAGTCTGTTCAAATCTGGTGGTATTTAATCAAGATTTTAAACAAAGGAAAACAATCTTTTGGTATTGATGAATTTGACGACTTTAATGGATTTTTTATTGGTGTGAATTTCGTGAGATTTTTTAGTGATAAATATAAATAAGATGTTTCTTCCACAATCTTACCATAATCCCTAGGGTTAATAAGTTTGGCTAGATTCCTCTGCATTTACCGTGTGTTGAAAAACTGTCATTCCACAACTCGCTCCATCGGCGGTTGTGATCAGAGAGTGGTGTGAACTACACTTTCAAACCTTGTAGGAGTATCAGGGCAAGCAAGATAGCTTTTAAAGAAATCAAGAACAATGTCTTCAACAAGTAAACTTGAGTCTTTTGGTGTTCTAATTTTATATAATCCTACTTTATAGTTTTTTACGCTTTGATTGTGAAGTTCTATGAGGAAGGAATCAATTCCCCATATAAAAAATTTATGTTAGCAAATTATAAAATGTTATTATTCAAATTAATAAAATAAAACTTTCTTCTAAAATAAAGTTAATATAAAAAACAGCATTATGAAAATTTGACCATGTGGAAGAAAAACACGAACTTGTCCAGAAATAATTGGTCAAAGAAAGGGATTGGCTTCAAATTAGCATCATAGGCGGCAACGGAATTTCTTGTCTGCATTCCATGTTGCTGCCCAAATCATTTGCGTCGAAAACATCTGAATAACATATTAACCACGACCTCACCCTTTCGTTTTCAGGGAATTTTTTAATAAAGTCCCTGTCTTTATTTATTGGTGAACTTCTTTTTTATTTATTTACACTCCTCTTTTTCACCATTTTCCCCTCTCTTTCTTGATGCTGTTTCCGAAGGATTTCTCATTGGCAGAACAGAGAGTCCAAAAGTTTAGAAAAGCAAAAAAAGATATATTAATAAATAATTATATTTATTAAAGATTATTTGTAAACTATTCAAGTAGATGATTGCTATTACAAAATAGTTAAATGATTGCTAAGGAGATTTGGTCTCCAATCGACTTTTATAGTAAAGTCGGCAATTGATTTTAATAAAATAAAATTTTATAGTAGAGCTTTACTGCTTTTTTCTCATTTACCATTCGAATCAAAGTAATGAATAATTTACCGTAGAAGAATCTAAAAAAAATCGACAATTAATTATTTTCATTATTGATTTTATTGTAATCATAATTCAAGTGACATTAATTTTAATAAGTGAAATTTATTATATGGCAAATTAATTTACCGTAGAAGAATCTAAAAAAAATCGACAATTAATTATTTTCATTATTGATTTTATTGTAATCATAATTCAAGTGACATTAATTTTAATAAGTGAAATTTATTATAAGTCCAATTTGCCAGCAATCATCATTAAGTATTGTGTGCATTGTTGTTAAAATTTCAATTTATCACTACGATTTTAGGATTTTATTTCATCAAAACGATTTTACTGATATTCCAAACGCTTTTATGTTTTTATGATTTTTTTACAATTCTTTTACATTATGATTTTACGTTTTACAATTTTTTTAATTTCCTTCCGATTTTACTTAAGATTTCGATTTTAACAACATTGATGGTGTGCACCCAATTATACGTACGTTTCATTCTATTTACTGTTACATACTTGTATTTTCTTTATTTTTCCAGTGTCATTTTTTTTTCCGCCTTTTAATTGTTTGGCATGCTGACCTCTTTTCTATGTATCTTTTAATTGCCGAACACGTGCATTATTTTCAACATGTTGGTTTTGATCGTTAGAATGTTGACTTTGCTAAAGAGTATTCAATATGCTGCCACATGCGTGGTGCCTTCTTTCTGGGTTCCATTTTATTGGTGCGATCACTTAACAAAATGTCTTCTCATCCTTAAGGATCCATAAAACACGTAACAAAGCGACGCGTTAAAAACCTTTGTCCTTGGCGGCTACGTAACCTAGTCTTCGTCGTAACATAAATTTTCAATGCCAAAAATTTCCACTAAGAAAAAGTCTATGTCGTTTTTTAAATATTGCACCGTACCAGTAACAGATGGCACCATAATACAATAACAACAGAACCCGCATCTTGTCATAATTTTCAACGTAATAATTTGTGGCTTCCCATTGGGTCTGTGTGGTATATTTATTGATTTCTTTGTAACATTATGTTAATGATCTTCTACAGGTTTCCAAAACCAACGGTAACAGTTTCCGTGTTTGGCAAGTTCATCTTTTAAAGAAGCTGTTATTATTTCTAGAAGAGAAGAAAACTAAGGGCAAATATAAAGTGCGCATCAAAGAGACAGAGTGGTCTTTAAAGCCATCATCACCTGTAGAATGGGTGTTAGTGGCATAAAATTGAGCCAAGGGAGATAGCTTTTCAACTTCCTTTTCTATCATTTTCTGAACTTCTAGAGCTTTCTGTCCTATCTTCTTTCTCTATCACCCCTTTCAGTGTCCATCGTATTTTGGATCAGTTTTACTCTAGGTGATCCTTACCTTCATTTGATTTTGTTGATTACGGTCTATGACTATAAAGATTTTTTTAATTAGAAGTTAAGTTTGTTGCTGATATTCTTTGAAGTATTTCATCAGAGTATAAAAAACCATAGACAGATCTTTTTTAAGTCATATATATATTTCTAATTGTTCTTGTTCCCCCAAAATGAAGGGCTCAAATAATCAATACCCATTAAACTCTTTTTCCAAGCTTTTCAATATTCAACTCCACTTTGTTCAATTTCTTACTTATGTGCTCATTTTGGGGTTTGGAGTAACCTTTGGAATCATCATCAGTTTCTATCTTAAAGACTGCACCTTAAGTCTACAATTCACTCAGTTGTCACTCTCTGCCTTACCGCGAACAACGCCAGCTTTGCCACCACCAATTGCAAAACCAGAAATATCCAATCACAGTCACGTAGGATTGAAGGAGTTCCTTAAGATTCCTCAAGTTATGCATGATATGGATGATGAGGAATTGCTATGGAGAGCTTCAATGAATGCAAAGATAGCTGAATACCCGTTTGATCGAGTTCCCAAGGTGGCTTTCATGTTCTTGACAAGGGGTCCTGTGTTTTTGGCACCTTTGTGGGAGCAATTCTTCAAAGGGCATGAAGGGTACTACTCAATTTACGTGCATTCCAATCCATCTTACAACTTATCGAACCCGGAGAGTCCAGTGTTTCATGGTCGGAGAATTCCCAGTAAGGTTAGTTTGTTTCTTCTTAAGTTACTTGTTTCATATAATATTGTTCTATTGCCTTGATCTGAATTATGAAAATGATTATTGTTTGGATAATTGAGATGAGTCATAGTGTATAGTCCTATTCAAATGTCTTGTATATTTGTGTGTAGTTATGTAAATTGCTTAATAAAAAGAACAACTAAAGAAAAACCAATCCAGAGGGAAAGGGGAAGAGGAAAATAGAACACAGAACAGAACAAAACAGAGACATTTTAATTATGAAATAAAATTGAGCTTGTGACGTTTGAGCGTTCTTCAGCATTTTCCAAGAAAAATAAAAGGATCATTACAAACCCATCCCACTTGAATTGCCATTCGGCAATCCCATATATTTTAACATTTAAAATGGTAGCTCATGAAGCCCAAAGTTAAGGCACCCCACAACAACTGGTAACAGCTAGCTGCTACTGTATTCGGCAAAACATTACTAGATTCAGTGGATCCTTAAAAGGACAATGATATTTTACTTTTTTTAATGTTAAATTTAGTATGTCATTTCAATTCTTATATGGATTGATTTATTTCTTATCAAAAAGTACTCATCACTATAAGAGTCTCGCGTAGAAAAATAGAATAAAACAGTACAAGAGTCAATTCCCTTAAGAAAATTGTCCACAGATAAATAGGGTACTAGTTTTGATTTCATTTCCATTTGTGAGTTTTGTTTCTGATTAGGCCATAGATTTCTAATTCCAGCAATTTGTTTCAAACTTCATTTGGTATCACATAATGCAGAAAGTGGAATGGGGAAATTGCAACATGGTTGAAGCTGAGCGTCGCTTGCTGGCCAATGCACTTTTGGATATCTCAAACCAACGTTTTGTTCTCTTATCAGAATCATGCATACCTCTATTCAACTTTTCCACCATCTACTCTTACTTAATGAACTCTACCCAAAACTATGTCATGGCTTATGATGAGCCCAGCGCAGTTGGTCGCGGCCGGTACAACTTCCAGATGTTGCCTGATATCAACCTCAGGGAATGGAGAAAAGGTTCCCAGTGGTTCGAAATGGACAGAGAGCTTGCAGTAGAAGTAGTATCTGACAGAAAATACTTCCCAAATTTTCAGAAGTACTGCAAAGGTTCATGTTACGCAGATGAACATTACTTGCCAACATTTGTGAGCATCAAGTTTTGGGAGGGGAATTCAAATAGAAGTTTGACTTGGGTTGACTGGTCAAGGGGTGGTCCACACCCAGCTACATTTGTGAGATCTGAGGTGACTGTTGAGTTCTTAGAGAATTTGAGGAGCAAAAAATGCGAGTATAATGGAAACGGCACCAATGCTTGTTTCCTGTTTGCTAGGAAGTTCATGCCCAGTACTTTGTCAAGGCTCACCGAGATTGCACCAAAGGTTATGCACTTTGAACATTACGATAGGTATAGATACAGAAAGTTATCACTAAAACCAAATTTTTAATTCATTCTTTTCCATCTTGTAAGCTTTTTCATTAATTTAACTGGTAGACTTATTTCATCGATACACTTCATTTGCATGATGGATCTCAGTTAATGAGTTTTTTCTATGGGAGATATGAGAATCATGTTGCAGGAATGACACTGTTCATTTCTGCAACAAGGATCCGGCAACGTATCTTGAGGATACGGCGTCGTATCCTGATTTTGGTTTGACTTTTTTTTTTTAAGCGTGGGACCCACACTTGATTTGTGTGTGCAAGAAAATGGTCTTGTCATGTGACATGACAAACAGCGAACCCTTTTTCTATTGGGTCTTATATGTCAGTAACAAAATCAAGAATCGAAACCCATTAAGGTAGTGTTTGGTAGAAGATTTATTTTGGGATTGATGGAAAAATGTAAGTGGATATTGGAAAATAACATGTTTGGTTCAGGTTTTTGAAAAAGATACTAGGCAAATAGGATAGATGGAGAAATGACTTTTGTGTTGATTTTTGGATGAAATTCATTGTTACAGAATACCACTTGAGATGTGGTATTTTGAGATAACTGAGGAAGTGAAAAAATAGGTGCGAAGTTTCTCCCGAACATAGATTTTGCAAATTTAAATAAATTTCTCTGGTAATATTTCAGTCAACCAAACAACTTTTTTTACATTTTTCTACCAAATTCATTTTTCAACCATTTCTCTAGTAATTACATTTCCCTAGTATTCAAAAAATTTATCTTCAACCCAACACCCGGGTGTTTGGTTGGAGGAAAATATTGAGATAGATAGATAAGTGGGAAGTGGAAAAATGGCAAAACCATGTTTGGTTGACAATGCTTCCATACTTACCTAGCCATATGACTATCCTACCCATCCTGCTTGCATGTGTTTTTTCATGGATTTTGTCGACTAAACAACCCCCTTGATGACATGGTATTGCTGAAAAGCAGTCTTGTTTCCCACATTGCAATTAAACCAAAACACCATTGACTTTACAAAAACAACGTGCTACAGGGTATATGGGTAGCAAGGCTGAATACTCTTTTTTAAAAAATAAAGGTATTTTTGTCATAACACATTTTTTTTCATCTATATTTTATCAAAATCCAAATATAGACTTTACAAAAGTTACCTAATTTACCCGGTAAATTTTTTTCCTACCAAATAACTTTTTTTACATTTTCTTACCAAACCCACTTTCCAACCATTTCTCCACTAATCTTATTTCCTTATTATTTATAAAAAAAATTCCTTAACCAAACGCTCCCTAAAGGTCTTCTTATATCTGGTAGTTCTAGTCTTAACAAATAATTAGACCACAAAAAGTGTGCACATGATGAGAATGCACAGCACAATTCATTTGAATGTTCCTTGAAGGTAAATGATAACAAATCCCAATCAAGTTAAATTTTGCTAATAATCAAACTCGACGTGCTTTTCTTTAGAAAGCCATCTCAGACTATGTCAACAATTATTTAACCGACCCAATGAATGTCTTCACCAACCAATGCTAGTCATCAAATTTATGAAAGGAAAGCGCCATTACCTACAATTAGAGCCTCATTTACTCTAAAAACATCATTTCACGTTGCTTTAATTAGCAGAAAAACTTAAATGAAAAATTAGCTTAGTATTCAGGAAAATGGGTAAAAAGGATCATCAAACAAAGATGAGATAAATAAAAAGTAAAAAAAAATTGAAAAAAAAAAAATCCCAATAATCTGATTTACGATACTACCTTACCTCATGTGAAAATCATAGCTAAACCCCTCCAAAGTTTACTGACTAGTTCCGCACGCATCTTCACACAAGGAAGGTGACTCAGACACCGAGTCTAACGTGTCATGACACGGCGACACCTCGACCCCACGCAGATCCTCAATCATCTTGACCACGTGGCTAATCCTGGGCCGTTGATCAGGTGCAGCTGCAGTACAGGCCATAGCTATCTGCAGCAGCCCCACCATCTCCTCCTCAATATCCTTGTACCTCATCAGCTCCAAATCAAACACCTCAGCCGTCCATTCCTCTCTCACCACTGACTGGACCCACCTGGGTAGATCCACGGCCCCACCATAGCCACTACCTGGCCCACCACCGTCCACAGCGGAGGGACATTTCCCTGTGAGCAGCTCCAGCAAGAGAACACCAAAAGAGTACACGTCAGATTTCTGGGATTGTTTTCGACCGTCAGATACCTCCGGAGCACGGTAGCCGTTAGATCTTCCGCCCGCTGGGCCCTGACCCGGGCCCGCGAAGATAGATAGCCCAAAATCAGAGACGCGTGCATTTCCCTGCTTGTCAAGGAGGATGTTAGTGGATTTGATGTTACCGTGAGTGAGCCTGAGTGACTTGCATGAGTTGTGAATAAATGCCACGCCTCGTGCCGCTCCTGCTGCTATCTTGAGCCTCGTGGTCCAGTCCAGTGGGGTTCGTCCGGGTCCTCGGTTCCCTGTCGAAAAACACACCAATTCAACCATCAGCTTCAATATAATTACCCATTTGACACCAAATAAAAGGGTTCCAAATTTGCAATGGTGAGAGACTAGTTTGCACTTTTTGGTCATATTCATTATTCGACCGGTAAAAGATAAAAGGAAAAGGCCAAATGTTGGTTCAGGAAAAGAACATAAAGCAAGATACTAGTTGTATTCTGTCTTTTATTTTTAATGAAAAAAGTGAGTCCGAGACAACGCAAAGTCAGTCCAGTCTGCATCGTACAATACAATAGTCCCGATTCCCAGATGGTTATGATTGTGCAGCTACTGTCCTTTTTAACAGTTCCTTTGTCTCAAGTTGGTGGAAAATGTATTAAAAAATTATAGGGTTGTAAGGGAAGCAGAAGAAATAGGAATACAGATCAGTGGTCATAAAGAAAGCGTTCAATCCCAATGACATGGGTTGATATTTTGAAGGAGCCTCAGAATGGAATGGACCCCTCCCCCCACACACAAAACTTGCTACATTAATGCACGGGTTACCTACATTGGACGGCAGGCTATCTCGTATCCTTGCTCAGAAGACCGTTATAACACATGGTTGTTAACCTACATGCTTGCCTCTCTTGTTGGGTATTTTGTTTATGGCTGGTGCAAGAAGAATATTGGGATAAAAAATAAAAACTTCAAAGTAGGAAACCCATTCTTCAATTGACTGTCATCACCTAAGGGCAACTAAAGAAAATAAAATAAAAAAGTAATGTAAACTAGTCCTATTATAATTTTATATGAGCCAATTTGTGAGCAGCGAAATTAGAAAATGATGATGAGAAATGAGGGTACCGTGAAGGAGCCAGAACAAGCTGGCATTGGGCATGTAATCATAGACGAGGAGCTTCTCCTCAGTTGCAAAATAATAAGCCCTCAAGCTTACAATGTTTGGATGCCTTAGCCTTCCCAGCAGTTCCATGTGCTGCTCGAACTCCCTCTTCCCTGCAATCTGCGCATCCTTCAATCTCTTCACCGCAACAACACTTCCATCATCGAGGACCGCTTTGTATGCAGTCCCAAACCCACCTTTCCCTAGCATTTCAGCTGAGGCTCTCAGCAAGTCCTCCAGTTCAAACCTCTTTTCTCCTTCAAAGAACACCATTCGACCCCTCTCACACCCTCCTTGACCAGGATACGGACTCGATGAATATACAATCTTTTCACTCTCAAAAAGCTTTGATCCTTTCCCTTCCTTCAACTTCGCTGAGTAGTTTCTCCAGAAGTAGCAATACAGAAGCAATGAAACTATGCCAAGGACCAAAACATCTCCCACTATAATGATTATCAGTGCCACTGGGCTTATTTTAGAACCTCCATTTTCTTGTTTTTTGCTACTTGATGCTCTTGGCATTGAACTCGGTGAAGATGACACACTTGTTGGGGTGTTGCTGCGTGACATCACCGGCGAAGCAACGGCACCGTCGGATCCGGGTTTGCTCGGGTCAGCGACAGCCACGCATTTCTCCATTGGGGCTCCGCAGAGAGATGGGTTTTGCCCGAATGAGGATACGGGGAAACCTGATAACGATTTCGGTATCTCGCCGGAGAGGCGGTTCCCGGAGACGTTGAAGTCTTGCAGGTTGGGAAGGTTCACATCGGGAATGTAGCCGGAGAACCGGTTAT
The DNA here is from genome assembly GCF_033153095.1 of Gastrolobium bilobum. NCBI lineage: Eukaryota > Viridiplantae > Streptophyta > Magnoliopsida > Fabales > Fabaceae > Gastrolobium > Gastrolobium bilobum. The sequence goes on along the minus strand of NW_026899598.1, from coordinate 13,327 downwards.
CGTCGAGACGGAGAGTGAGGAGGTGAGTCAAATGACTAACCGTAGCAGGAATCTCGCCGGAGAAGTTATTGTGGGACAGATCGAGTCGGTACAAGCGGAAAAGCGACGTGATGGTCGACGGGAACTCGCCGGAAAACTCATTGTTAGACAAGAAGAGTAGCTTCAAAACGGTTAAGTTGGAGAGACTCGGAACGGGACCGAAAAAACGGTTCCCCTTGAGGCTGAGGACTCGGAGCTGAGTCAGAGAAGTTAAGGGCTCAATGGAACCTCGAAGGTCGAGGTTTTCGAGAACGAGTCGCGAGACTCGGTTTTTGATGCAGGAGACGCCGCCCCATGTGCATGGGTTGTTGCTGGTGTTCCAACTTATAAGCTTCTTAGATGTGTCTGAACCAGTTTTGAAGGCAACGAGAGCTTCCAAGTCTGGGTTTATCGACCCTTGAACCATGATAAGAAAATGAAAAACCACAAAAGTAGCAATGAGGCGCAAGAGTGTTGCAGCCATTGTTGCTCTGCAAATGCACAGAGAGAGAGAAGAAGAAGAAGAAGAAGAAGAAGAAGAAGAAGGAGGAGGAGCGTGTGAAGTGAGAAGTGAAGAGTAATGACTAATGCGAATGTGTTTGTTTTGTAAAGGAGAGTGTTAAGTTCGTAATTAATGAGAAAATGAAAGGGCTTAACGGCAAAGGAGCGGGAGTCATACATAATTATATGGGTGGTGTAAGTGTAAAGAGTTAAAAGGTTTAACTGAAAAAGCATGTTGCGTTAATGCGTTTCTTGCTATTGGTGTTTAAATTGTACTGACACGTTGCTGCACCTCAAAACACCCTAACGTACAACTTTTTACTGCTACGTTGAACTTGAAAGACAATTGTACCCTCTTTGCTCTTTAAAATGCTTAACCTTCCCATGGCTCTGATTTTTATGATCAATACTTGATTATTCTGTACCGTTTGATGTCGAGGCTTTTTTTATGTTTGTGATTATTGTTTCTTCTTTCTGGCTTTCAATTTTTTTATATTATAGATCGGCGATCACCTTCATCTTGTTCTTGGACTTGCTTGCACATGCTGTCTCAAATTTTTGTGATTCATTACATTAAATGCTTGTGTTTTACTCTTTTACGATACGAGTGTTTCTTCTGATTCTTCTTCTCGGTCCTTTTCTCAATCTGTTTTAATTTCTTATTTTATTTTCCTTGTATGAAGTACTTAAAACGAAATTTTAAGAAATGTATATATAGCTATGCAATATGAAATAAACAGCAGAAGGGGCGAAATGGAGTTGAAGTATAATACTTGGTTGAAAAAGATAGATCTTGGACTGAAAAAAAGGGGATTTACGGACACAGATTGTTATTTAATATTTAAAAAAAACATTGCATTAATATTTTTATTAATTCACTTTTATATAATAAAATAGAATATTCACGGTTAAGAAAAAGATATTATTAACACTTTAAAACTTGTGACCAACCGCACCCAATTTTATTATGAATCCCACTTGTCGGCCTTAATTGTGAGGCAACAAAGTCACTGGTGCTCTTATGGAAGCTAATAACAACTAGAAAGTTATGTGCTTTATTTTAATATTAAATTCAGCAGATACCAGAGAACGAGGAATAGTGACTTATGTTCATCAACTTTTTTACTTAAATATCACGCGAACAGTTTTATTTTTTAATCTGTCATGGGGACGAGTTTGCTACCCGGTGTAGCGAACTCGGTTTGCTGATGTGTCACGTTTCTAGTGGACACCAAGTTCGCTACCTTCAAACTTTTTTTTTTTAATTTGGTACTTGTTATCCACTAGAAATGTGACACGTCAGCAAATCGAGTTCGCTACACCGAGTAGCGAACTTGTCCCCGTGACAGATTGGGAAATAAGACTGTTCGCATGACATTTAGGTAAAAAAAATTGATGAACAGTAGCACTTTACTCACTGTTCCAGAGAATGACGAATTTGCCAACAAAAGTGGGCACAGTTGGCTAAGAGTTTGGTCCATACCCCTCAAGGGCGTAGGTTCAAACCCAGCTGGCCGATGTGAGGACTTTGTTGGTGGGTGATATGTAATCCCTCCCAGAAATTCTCAAAGAGGTCGAGGGGTCTTCTCTGACCCTAGTGGGATACCGGTATCTAACCCCACTTAAACTTTTTGTTTTTCAAAAAAAAGAAAAAGAGAACGACGAATTTAGGTATTTAAAATCCCTATAGCCTATAAGTGTGCATTTGAAAAATTGGAGTGACTTAGTGAGAGATCATCGATATCAGACAATGGCTTTAATTTATTGTCTCCAGGTCGAGCCAGAAATTGAAGTATACACGTAGATTCAGAGATGTGCAAGACCGCAAGTATTATTATCTATTGCGAGATTTCAGAATAAGATAAATAAGAGGACTTTGACTTGAATACTTTTTTTAGTTATTGGAACTCTAATGCGGCGGTCAACAAATCTTACCCTGCATTGTTTATATAGTTCATAAGCTCGTCCTTAACTTAAGTTAACTACAAGATACAAGGAGTAAGTGTCTACCGGATTTGGTTTAGATATAAACAAGCATGTGAAGTAATATTGGTTTTATGTATGCAGATACTGGTTTCCAGCTATATATGCTAATTAATTTTATAAGTAATATTTTTATGGACCCTTTCGTCTCTGCAGAAATGACTAATTTTTTACTCGAATAGAGATTTATATTAATTGAAGTACATGAAATTTGTAATCCGAATGTAAATCCTAATTGAAGTTAAAGGTTTATCAATCTGCCTTAATTTTCTTTATCCTAAACTTTTAGCCATTAAAAGAAAAGAAAAAAACTGATGTAAGTTAATCATTACGAGCGCGGGGAGTGATTGTCGGTGCAAAGAGGCACGTACAAGGAGCGACTCCTGATAGGCTTCCAGCGGGGGTTACATGCATGAATGAATCGAATCGACATCCGAAATAGAGGGATTCCAAAGGCTGTGCAAGTACGAAACTGCACAGTATGAGATAGCCTATAAGAATTAATTGGTACTACCTATGCTAACAAGATGCATCTACTTTTCGGTAGCCGTGCTTGCCTTGGAGCAATTCTGGGATGGGTGACCTCCTGGGAAGTTTTCCCGGAAAGTGTGCGAGTGAGAAAAAAGCACACTGAAAAGTCTCATGTTAATATCTGAGAATAGTCATTAATTCTTGAAGCGGCCGGACGTTACAATCAATCTGCCTTAATTTTCTTTATCCTAAACTTTTAGCCATTAAAAGAAAAAAAAAACTGATGTAAGTTAATCATATTGAAATAAATCATAAAAGTTTAATATTCATTTAACTTTAGGATTTGATTGGAATTGAGGTAATCAAGAAATAAAATAAAAAAGGAAAAAAAATAAGATTCTAAAAATCTAATAAATGTAAGTTGTTCGGAGGTAAAAAAAAAAATTTAGTTAATGCTTTTTAATAAATTAATTACGCATTTATTACAGTTTTGGAAATAATTAAACATTTATTGTATAATATGACGCTCAATTTGTGTGTCACTAAAGACGCCTAAATTGGGCGTCAGTCAAGAGAAAATCACGCCTAATTTAGGCGTCACTCATCAGGTGTTGACACGTGTCCTTTTTTTTCCCAAAAAAATAATAATTTAATCATAAAACATCTGAAGGCCATAACTTTTGACTCGGGTATCCAAATCAGGTAATTCTTTTTTTGATTCCACATAACTTTTCGAGATCTACGCAATGACATCTCATTGACATATTTTATTTCTCACAAACATAATTTAAATTTACAAGAATGGTATTATAAGAGCGGTTAAACCCAGAAGTTTCTGAGTTCTGCATTTGTGATTTGAACTCAAAAATCAATTTGAAAAATCTGTAGAAATAAAGGAAATAATTAAATAAATATTCTAAATCTCTAAGGAAGAAGGATATTATTTTTTAAATTAATGATTAATGCTATAAGCTTCTGGGTCATTATTTGTGGTCTGAAATTAATTATGACTTATGAATGTTTTTCAAAAATAAAATTCTCTAAATTAGGAGTTATTGCCTCTTGATTGAAACCCAATTTAGACGTCATTGGTGACGTGTCAGGTGTTGACACGTGTTGACGCGTGTCACAATTTTAAACTCAGAAGCTTATGAGTTCTGAGTTTGTGATTTAATATAAAAAATAAATCAAGATTTGATGTGTGATTTAAATTAAAAAAATAACAATTATTATTAATAAGGAAAATAAAATAAAGATTTGATTTGTGATTTAAACTCAAAAATTAATTTGAAAAATCTGTATTAATAAAGAAAATAATTAAATAAATACTCTAAATCTCTAAAGAAGAAGGATTACGTGATTTAAATTTAAATTATGTTTGTGAGAAATAAAATATATCAAATGAGATGTCATTGCGTAGATCTCAAAAAATTATGTGGAATCAAAAAAAGAATTAACTGATTTGGATACCGGAGTCAAAAGTTATGGCCTTCAGAAGTTTTGTGATTAAATTATTATTTTTTTGGAAAAAAAATATGACACGTGTCAACAATGAGGTCTAAATTAGGCATAATTGTCTCTTGAGTAACGCTCAAATTGGACATCATATTATGCAACAAATATGTAATTATTTCTAAAACTGTAATAAATGCATAATTAATTTATTAAAAGTATTAAATTAATTTTTTTTGCCATTGTTTGGAGCCTCTGGACATTTATCTTGGGAAGCATTTCCACACCCAGCCGAGAGAATCACTATAAGGTGAAAAAATTAGAAGAAGCACGAAGCAAAAAGGTACCTCCATCAACGACTTATTGAGTTAATTTATGGATCTATTTCACTCTATTGTTCTTATTTAGCGTTAGTGTGAATTCTTTTATTTTTAGTATTTCTTCTTATAAAAAAATGTTACGTCGAACAGATTTTATGAAAAGATTTTTTATTTTTTTTACTATGAAAAAAAAAACTAAAAGTCAAAAGCTCTTGTTGAATTATGTATGTTTTTTTAAATGAAAAGCCATAAAAATAAAGAGAGACTTTTCTTAAAATATATGTTTTTAACTAATTTTTAAGTTACAAATTTTATATAATAATCAAACAATTTTTATTTTTTTAAGCTTTTTTTTAGTTTTAAATTAAAAGTAGTTTCTAGTTTAAAAAAGAGACTCTTAGACTATTTCTAATTAACATGGGACTTGAATCACTGAAACTTGAATTTTCAACACTCTACACTCTCTGTAGTAGTGTTGAACAACTTTTCTTTTTTAGCCGATTGATGAACCACTTGATACACCAGTTGACTTGGAAAATGTCTATGGAAGTCTTGGCGAAAAAGGTGTGGTGTGGAAGATTAAAAAAAGACAGATTCAACAAGACAAAATTTTCATAACTAGGAGTGCAGAGAGTCACAGTAGACACTTTACGTAGCGGAATTTAATATCTTCAGCAGAAAGAAGTACAAAAAAGCGGGAGACAAAATCAGTGAAAAAATAAAAATAAAGGTCATTCTGATCGAGTAATTAGAATTATTAGGACAAGCAGAAGATGAGTGCAAGGGAACGCTGGATATCAAATCTTTCTATCCTTCTGCTGAGAATCTGAGACAGTTGCAATCACTGTTGACTTCAAAGTAAACTTCGGACTTTAGACACACGTCTTGGAAGCAAGCAAAATAAGAGGTGGTTTTTAAGCCAAAGACCATCTCAAAAGTACCTGTCCGAGGAATAATTAACACAAACTCTATTTATATTTCAGCATTCCCAACTTACTTTATTTGAACCTACGATCAAACATTTTTAAAATTTTCAATAAGTAACGCTAAAAGGCAGCATACTAATTTTAGTAGTTGTGTGACAAGTACACTACTGCTAACTTCAGGGAAGTTACTAATCAATTCAGTAAGTCAAATCCAAAAAACCAGAGAATTATAGTTATAAATGTGAAAATACATCATTAATTATAGTTATTAATGTGAAATACTGCAACAGAAAGTACATCTTAGTATTATCACAAACTAGAGTGTCTCACATGACAAATGGACCGGGGACGTTGAAGGAGACGACAAAAAAGGTTTGGGTGGTATTTGCAACAACTCAACACTACCTTCTAGCATTTCCACCACTTTACTTATGGCTGGTCGAGTTGAAGGGTCTGTTTGTATGCACCATAAGCCCACTATTGTCATCTTTCTCACCTTTTCGTCATCACTTTCATTTCTTATATTCCGAAGACCAAGCTCCTGATTTGATTCGAGACGATTGTAAATCCAATGAGGAAAATATATTTCACTGGAACGGTCAACTTGGGCATTAATATTTTTTCTCCTCCCAACCATTTCTAAGACCATCATTCCATAACTGTAAACATCTGACTTATGTGATACTGCACCGAAGTTCCTAGAAAATACCTCTGGGGCAATATACCCTGCAGTTCCTCTTGCACCAAATATGGATACTACACTTTCTTTTCTTGTGCAAATTTTTGCAAGTCCAAAATCTGAAATCTTGGGGCTGAAATTCTCATCCAAGAGAATGTTATGAGGTTTTATGTCAAAATGCAAAATTCTAGTATTGCAGCCTTTATGCAGGTATTCTAGCCCTCGAGCGACACCAATTGCAATTTGGTACAATGTTTTGCAATCCAATTGACGATCTGCAATCTGGTCATTATCTTGGAAGATAAACTTTTCAAGAGACCCATTACTCATAAACTCATAAACTCATAAACCAAAGCTCGTTTAGAACCTTCGAAGCAGACCCCAAGAAGAGTAACAATGTTAACATGACAAGTTTTGGTGATGCTTGCAACTTCATTGATGAATTCCTCACCATCATCTTTCAATTCAGTTAGCACCTTCACTGCAACATAAAGCCCATCCTTTAATTGTCCTTTGTATACACTGCCGAATCCCCCTTGTCCTAATTTATTTCTGAAGGAGTTGGTCACTTTCTTTATCTCAGAATAACTATACCTCCTGGTTGGAAGGGGTTCATGTCTCTTCAAAAAGGCTTCGATCCGTTGACGGGTTGAACTTTGCTTCTTCCATCTTGTGTAGTAGAGCATGCCCATTACTAGCACTAGTGTAGCTGTAACAGCTGGAGAGTTTACTTAAAATTAGAAAGAATGAATTTAGAAGGCTGAGAAATAATGCCATGCAGAGAAATATAGTAAATATTGGATATACTTCAGGCTAATGAAATTAAAGGGGATAAGCAATGATTACTAGCTAGATCATCTATAAAGCTAAGATACGAAAAAAGCCTGAACTTGGCAGCTAGGATCTCAGTTTTGATCTTCAAAGTGAAGTTGTTAATGTCCTGTTCTGTTAGTAATCAAGAACAGTACAGAGCCAGAACATGGTTTTTTTTTTTTTTTACCACTGTGCTCTTAATTACATAAAAAAATATCACTTTGCCCCATATCAGAATATTTTACCTATATGTCCCTGTTTGATCGTTGACCGCACGATATACTCAAGTACAGATCCATATATTCGAGTATAACAATAAATACTCGAATATATAAGTCTGTACTCAAGTAAATATTCAACATTTGAATTTTTTCGAATATATACTCGAGTATATCGTGACCAAATTTTCTATGAGAATTTTCCAACGCGTAACTCGTGAAAAGTTATGTGGAATAAAAAAAATCGTCTAATTTGGACACTTGAGTCAAAAATTATGATGGCCTTCCGAAAAGCTTTACTCTAAAATTTTGTAATGCCAATAGGTTTTGTGATACCCACAAAGCTCTTTATCAGGTTACCCGACTTAAGTCCAATATTATGAATATATAACTATAGAAACTTGTTGGATCTAAAAAATATCGTTGAAAAATATTTAACCATAAAACTTCAGAAGACCATATTTTTTTTAATCAGACAAGTTTTGTTGATATCACAAAACCTATTGGCATTACAAAATTTTAAAAAATGTAGAGTAAAATTTCGGAAAGCCATAACTTTTGACTCAGGAATTTTCCAACGAGTAGCTCTCAAAAAATTATGTGTAACAAAAAAAAGCACTTGATTTAGACACTCGAGTAAAAAAACATGGACTTTCAAAATTTTATGGTTAAATTTTTTTCCACGAGATTCTTTAGATCAAACAAGTTTCTACACTCATATACTCATAATATTGGACTTGACTCCGGTAATATGAGGAAGAGCTTTGTGAGTATTATAAACCTATTGGCATTATAAAATTGTGGAAATTTTAGGATAAAACTTCGGAAGACTATAACTTTTGGCTGAGTGTACGATTAGGTGTTTTTTTATTTCGCATAACTTTTCGAGAGCTACAAGTTAAAAAAATTTCGTAGAAAATTTGGTCACAATATACTCGAGTATATTGCATGGAACAACAAATATCCTAGTATTTGGGTCCTATACTCGAGTAAATATTCAAAAAAACTCAAATATTGAATATTTACTCGAGTACATACCCATATACTCGAGTATTTGCTGCTATACGTGAGTATATGAGTTTGTATTCGAGTATATTATTTGGTCAATGGTCAAAAAAAGAACAAATAGGTGAAATATTTTGATACGGTAGCATAATAGTATTTTTTATGTAGTTAAGGGCACAATAATCAAATACCCCATAACATGGCATGAGTATAAAATTTCTAAATTTGAAGCTGCTTTGTTGAGTGGAGTCCAAGTGTTATGTAAATAACAGATGACTTTGGAGTACAAAGATATTCGCCACTATGACCAAGCATATTGATGAATTGGCACGGTTCTAGCTTAAAGTTAAGTCAAATTCGCCACTATGACCAAGCATAGATAGTGGTTTCGATTTTAAGTCAAATTCGGACGAAAAAGTTTTGCTACTCTTGTGGTTGTACTGGCTCAAAGTTAATTAGTTGAGTAATCGATGTAGAAATCTCGAAAAAAGAATACAGGCCACCGTCGTGGTGAGAAAGGCATTGAAGGAATTAGGAAACAGGACATGAATTGAAAATTTTCTTTTGTGAAGCGGAAAAGAGACAATAAATGAGGTTGTTAGATGAAAAAATAAAAGAAGACCTTTACACGCTGACGAAGTACGGTGCACAAGAAGATTATAAATGATGGCACGCTACCAAAAATGAACAACAATATATGTATGCATATTACCGATTCCGATTCCCAATCCCATCTTCGAAACCCAACTTCTACCATCTGCACAAATTGAGAAGCGAAGGAATTATTTTGTTTTGACAAGCAATCGTAGATATAAGCATATACGATCGAGTTTAAACAAAATCAACTGTAAAAATTAGTCGTGAAAAGTCGAAGTAAGCCAGACCCAGGATCCTGAATAGAGAGCAACTGTTTAAGATGTTTTGTATTTGAGACCTACCTTTCCAGCAATAGAATTTTCCTTCGTTGTTAAGTTGGCATTGGCCTCTTTGATGGCGATGACATTTGTGGCAATCATCAGATAATTCTACTTGAATTAAGACCTGTGGAGATAGAAAATCAAAGGGGTCGCTAGTAGACTGGTCTCTCACTGGAAGCTGAATCGTTGAACACGGTGCTAAAGAGCTTGGCAACTTGAAACCAGGAGCTTTTGCAGTATTTAGAGGGATATAGTAGTAGATATTGTAATCGGAGCAGTTTGAGTAGTTATAAAATTTGGGAATGGTGAGAGTGAGAGAGTGATTGCATCTGAACATAGTTATATTATATTTGATGTAGAAAGAACCCAAAGGAGAGGTGGGAGGAAGAGTATTATAATTGTTGAAGGTTTTGCAACTTCTGGATAGCAAATTCTTCCGTAGAACATCATCTGCGATCGTTATGGTATTACGATCCACGCTTGTAACAATAGGAAACCGTGTTGTTGTTGTTGTATTGCTCAGTTGGATGGTCTTGGGAGCCGTGGGATCCTTAAGATCACAGCCATGTATAGCCAATACGCCACAATCTTGGCGTTGAGTATTTGTGAAAGGGAAATTGATCTGCCCAAGATATCCACATTCGAAAGAGGGTGGACACTTTCCATCGTGAGCAGAAACAAGAAGAAGAAGAAGAAGCTGGGACAAAATTAATGATTTGAACAATAAAAGGGAGGCCATTATGAATGTTGAGAATTGTCAGGCGAGGAGTGGGAAACAATGACATTAATGGAAAGCATGCAATATATTTCATTATGTTCAGTGGCTGCTGAACTGAAGTGTTTTTACTGGACTGCGAAGACTGGCAGAAACGTATTCGGAGGTGGCATTGGTCTATTTTTGGAAATTTAACCGAAAGACCAACCAACGTGCTTATTACTCTACCTCCGTTTAACATTAGCCTCAATAAAACGTAATTCTTTTTCTCAAACTTAAATACACCAGAATGCCTGTTTGCTTTTGGTTACTTTCACGTACAAGAGTTTTTCAACGTAAACTTCACTCTCAAGTATATGTTTTCCGGAAAGCAAAATAAGCTAATTATATAAACTGGGATTAAACGTCATATTTCTGTTTGACGTTTGCCTATCTGAGGCTATATGCTTACTCCAAGTCTCCAAGCCCCAAAGCCACGACAGTCAATATAATGTACTCACTGCTCGGGAAAAAGAAATTGCCTATCATCAAGTTTTATTAGGGACTTGTGTGGTAATTAGAGACCCTTTGTGACACAGACAAAAGCTCAACTCCAGAATGCTTCCATTGAGGGAGAGGAGTTGCTACGTCAAGGGAAAAAAAAGAAAGAAATGAATTTGTGGAATAGAGGAGCCGGTGACATGTTCACTGTAACAGCCCCAAAACCCTGTAACATGATATTGTCCGCTTTGTCCCGCGCACAAGCACCGTCGAGCTCACGGTTTTGTTTCTTGGGACACCCCACAAAAGGCCTCACACTAGAAGAGGTATCCACACCCTTGTAAGGCATGCTTCGTTCCTCTCTCCAACCGATGTGGGACATTACATCCTCCCCCACTGGGAATACAGCGTTCCCGCTGTACACATCGGTCCAGGGCCAGGCTCTGATACCAAATGTAACAGCCTGTAACATGATATTGTCCGCTTTGTCCCGCGCACAAGCACCGTCGAGCTCACGGTTTTGTTTCTTGGGACACCCCACAAAAGGCCTCACACTAGAAGAGGTATCCACACCCTTGTAAGGCATGCTTCGTTCCTCTCTCCAACCGATGTGGGACATTACATCCTCCCCCACTGGGAATACAACGTTCCCGCTGTACACATCGGTCCAGGGCCAGGCTCTGATACCAAATGTAACAGCCCCAAACCCTGTAGCATGATATTGTCCGCTTTGCCCCCGCGCACAAGCACCGTCGAGCTCACGGTTTTGTTTCTTGGGACACCCCACAAAAGGCCTCACACTAGAAGAGGTATCCACACCCTTGTAAGGCATGCTTCGTTCCTCTCTCCAACCGATGTGGGACATTACATCCTCCCCCACTGGGAATACAGCGTTCCCGCTGTACACATCGGTCCAGGGCCAGGCTCTGATACCAAATGTAACAGCCCCAAACCCTGTAGCATGATATTGTCCGCTTTGCCCCGGCGCACAAGCACCGTCGAGCTCACGGTTTTGTTTCTTGGGACACCCCACAAAAGGCCTCACACTAGAAGAGGTATCCACACCCTTATAAGGCATGCTTCGTTCCTCTCTCCAACCGATGTGGGACATTACATCCTCCCCCACTGGGAATACAGCGTTCCCGCTGTACACATCGGTCCAGGGCCAGGCTCTGATACCAAATGTAACAGCCCCAAACCCTGTAGCATGATATTGTCCGCTTTGCCCCGCGCACAAGCACCGTCGAGCTCACGGTTTTGTTTCTTGGGACACCCCACAAAAGGCCTCACACTAGAAGAGGTATCCACACCCTTATAAGGCATGCTTCGTTCCTCTCTCCAACCGATGTGGGACATTACATCCTCCCCCACTGGGAATACAGCGTTCCCGCTGTACACATCGGTCCAGGGCCAGGCTCTGATACCAAATGTAACAGCCCCAAACCCTGTAGCATGATATTGTCCGCTTTGCCCCGCGCACAAGCACCGTCGAGCTCACGGTTTTGTTTCTTGGGACACCCCACAAAAGGCCTCACACTAGAAGAGGTATCCACAACCTTATAAGGCATGCTTCATTTCCCTCTCCAACCGATGTGGGACATTACATTCACTAACCATAAAATGAAGCCGTTTGATCTAATACGAATTGAGGGCTGGGATGGGATATTAAAAGACCTAGCCTAAGTACATGTTTGAGACGTTTTTTATTTAGCTTCTCTCGTAAAGGTTTTACAAAAGTTGTTATAATAAAGAGTTTTTTTTTATATAATAAAAAAAAGTCAAAAGCCAAAAAATTATAGAAGGACTTTTTTTTAAGTTGTATCAACTTTTTTTGAAATTTGTGATTTTTTTTAAATAAACAACTTTAAATAACTTTTAAACTAAAATTTTTATATAATCATCAAACAATTTATAACTTTATTTTTAATTTTTTTTTTATAGTTTTAACTTAAAATGAAAAAAGAAATGCCAAACACACTCTAAGATCCAAGATTAGTGCTTTTGTCCTTATAAGAAGAAAAGTTAAAAAAAATATCTCCTAAAAAGCCAGTAAGCGATTACTTGTGTCGTTTTGGCTCTTGTTAATTTAATTTACCTCGCCTAAAAGTTATTTAGTTCGATAGATATCAAATCCTGTTTTTGAAAATCCATTCAAAGTATTGGTTCTGTGAGTATAGGAGAAGATACGAGGGATTAAGGTGAAGAAGAATAGGATTTCAGTGTAGAACTCACAAATATTCTTAAAAGTTGGTCCGAAGGCTGCATCATAAGCATCTAAAATTAAAGGAAAAAGAAGACTCAAAGAGACCATTTGCATTTTGCAGTGTTGTGGAGCTTGACAACACCAAAGAATCTAAAAATGATCACTTACACATGTGAATGCAAATACAATCTTCGGATATACGTGCTTGAAAGTTGAAACAGCGCAGATAATTATAATTCAGATTGCATATTACATTTTTCAAAAGAAAAATGACTGTACAAACTTCTACCAAATATTTCATATCTCATATTAAACTAAACAGCAGAACCATGATTGGCATTCTCGAGACTTGAGAATGTAAAGTAATTTTTACGAAGTCTCAGATGTTTGAGTGGAGTAATGTGCTGGAGATGTTGAAGGAGAACGCAGAAAAGGTTTAGGCGGCACGTTCAAGGAGTCCAGGCTTCCTTCTAGCATCTCAACCACTTTACTCATTGATGGTCGAGTTGAAGGGTCATTCTGTATGCACCATAAGCTCACCACTGTCATCTTTCTCACGCTCTCTCTGTCACTTTCATTCTTGATACACCGCAAACCAAAATCCTGATTTAATTCAAGTTTCTTAT
>NW_026899597.1:0-89233 GCF_033153095.1 Gastrolobium bilobum | reverse complement strand
TCATATTTTGCCTATTTCCTCTTCTAAATTTCCATTTAGAAAAGCAGTTTTGACATCCATTTGCCAAATCTCATAATCAAGATTTGCTGCAACAGATAAGAGAATCCAGTAAGCTTGAGCATGGCAACCGGCGAAAAGGTTTCTTCATAATCCACACCTTCTATTTGGGTGTACCCTTTCGCCACACTAGCTCATCAAGTATAACCGTACTCCTCGGCTTGTGATTTTCCATATAGTCCTCCTCTAAGAAAGTCGCATGTGTACTCACTAAAACCTTCTTTTCTTTCGGACTATAAAATAACCAGCCTCTGGTTCCTTTAGGATAGCCTACAAACATGCACACTTCTGTACGAGAGTCCATCTTATTTGGCTTCTGTTGTAAGGCATCGATCTTGCCATCTCTAAAAGGGTTCTATTTCTCCTTTCAGCGACTCCATTCTGCTGGGGTGTCCCTGGAGAAGATAATTGTGAAACTATCCCCTCTTGGGTCAGGTAAGACCTGAACTCTCCAGATAGGTATTCACCCCCTCGATTAGACCGAAGAGTCTTAATTTGAACACCAAGATGTTTTTCTGCCTCAGCCTTGAACTCTTGGAATTTTCCAAAAGCTTCAGACTTATGACGCATCAGGTACACATGTCCAAATCTAGAGTAATCATCAGTGAATGTGATGAAATACTGATACCCGCCTCTGGCCTGGACATTTATTGGTCCACATACATCAGTATGCACCAATTCCAGTTGATGTGTGGCACGATTTCCCTTGGCCTTGAAAGATCTCTTAGTCATTTTACCCTCTAAACAAGATTCACATACTGGTATTGGTTCAAAGTTCAGGGATTTTAAGATCCCACTTTTAACCAAACTGTGTATCCTGTTTGAGTTAATGTGACCCAACCTCAAATGCCAAAGATAAGTTTCATTGGAAACTTTTCTTTTCTTTGATGAGTTGATATCCTCAACATCTCTTAATTCAACATGATAAACTTCACAGGGTACAGGACTAAGGAAATAAAGACCATTAAACATTACGCCAGAACAAATAAAAGAAGACGAACTCCTTATTGAAACTGAGGAATTAAACTGAACTGTTAAACCATGTTTAATCAAACAACTAACAGAAATTAAATTCCTCTTAAAATCCGGAATAAATAAACAGTCTTCTAAAACCAAAGTTCTGCAATTATTAAAAGATAAAATAACTTGTCCCACTGCCAGTGCAGACACAAGCTCCCCATTTCCAAGCTTCAAAACTCTTTGTCCTTCGCTTAAAGGCAAGCTATGTTTGAACCACTGCAAAGAGTAACAAACATGGTTAGTGGCTCCTGAATCAATGATCCATTTATCATTGTAATTCTCCACTAAACAAGCCTCAATCACATGTAAATTACCCATACCTGGCTGATTCATGCGTGGGCAATTTTTCTTCCAATGCCCCTTTTGTCCGCACTTGAAGCACTTACCTTTCGGTTGCTTCATTGCAACTGGTTTGGCAACTGGAATACCTGATTTCTTCTTTTTCTTGTTCTTGTTCTTCCCCTTGGGTTTCCCCTTAGGTTTCACAGAACTTTCACCAGCATAAAATGCACTGCCCTGCTTGACTAGAGACTGTTCAGCACTCTCAAGCTCGTGCATCAGTTGAGTAAGATTAAGATTCATCTTATTCATATTATAATTCATCTTGAATTGAGTGAAGTATTCAGGCAATGATTGCAAGAGAATGTCAACTTTTACTTCTTGTTCAAACTTGACCCCATGATCCTCAGCCTTCTTGAAGTTTGCAATCATTGACAAACAATGATCCCGCACACTTCCTCCAGACATTACTGTCTTAGTGACAGCATTCAGCGCAATCTGCCTAGCAGAGCTGCTGGACGTAGCAAACATGCCATCAAGAGTCTGGAGCATAGCTGCTCCACTCTCAACCATGTTTACCTGCTCCTGAAGGTGATTGGCAAGACTGGCTAAAATGTAACAGCGAACTGCCACATTTGCCTTCTCCCATTTCTCCTTCTCCTGCTGAAATTGGGCCTTTGTTGCCTCAGGCGCATCTTCAGCAGGCTGCGCCGGTATAGGGGTGGTCAGAACAAAATTGAGCTTTTCATATTGAAGAACAATATCCAGATTTGTTTTCCATTGTTTGTAGTTTGTACCATCCATTGGTTTTTGACTCAAAATAGTAGCTAAAGGATTGAATGAAGACATTTTTCTGAAAATAAAATTACACACATTATTTACAAACTCGAAAAGAAAACAACAAACAGATATGGCGCTAGTAGATTCTAATAACTACTATTCGTTTATTGTTTAACAATCCATTAGCTATCTTTACAAGGCTTACGATGGGCAAGATACTTGTAAAACTAATATTGTTATTTTGGGCCTTCAGTTCCATTGTCAGAGCCTCGATGGGAGGGTTAACAATTTTATTAAAGTTGAATGTATTTAACCATTGTTTATTGTCAAAATTATCTTTAGTATCTAAGTGTTGCCGACGATGGGCCGTACAAAACTTTACCAAAATTTTGAAGATATTAAGGTTTAATCTAGCGAAATCCGATTATCCTTATCCGATGGGGCTTCAGCGATAATCATTTCACTAATAAACCCACAATTGGAGCCCGTAGGTTTTATAATTAAATATTTAATTTAAAACCTTCACCCATTCAATATTTTAAAAATTAGAATTTTTAATTTCCAAGAAATGTTTAATTCAAAAAAAATTTGTTTGATTTCAGAAATCCGGTCACTTTGCGTCAACACGTGTTACTCCATGACCATTTCAGAAAACCCACAAAAATTTATTTTCTCAAAAAACAATTTTCTCTTAGGAAATTAACTGGATTATTTATCTAGATTTTAAATCCATAATTAATTAATCCAATGGACAACCTAAATAATCACGCATACTAACTATCATACTAGTCGATTCAAGACATAATAGCTACTATGCAGTAATGACATGTGATCATGCAACAATATGGCATCTTCCTATTCTATATGACATGTTATTTTATACATCATGTTTAATCGCACATATAATTCATACCATTCAATTAAAACATTAAATAATAAATAAATAACTTTAATCCATGGCTTTCCTATAATAATCAATGAATAAATAAAATTACAACTTTGAAATTCCTTTTCTGTCCAGCTCCTAGTATCTGTCTAAAGCCCCTTTAGGGTATCTATGGGCCCACAAGCCCAAAGACCCAATCCTTTGCTAGAAACCCTAGGAGACAAAAAAAAAGGAACCCTAGCCAACTGTTTTGCCGCGCCGTCAGCCGAAGTCATCTCAACACGAAAATCCAGGGGAAGGACCGCCACGGGGAGACGAGAACACGGTCGCCGGAACCACCCAAAAAGGGTGTGGCACGCGCCCCCACGCTCTGTATCTCTCCCGGAGAGTGAAGCCCACTCTCAGCCACTTGATGTGGCGCGTGGAGGCGCGTGGGAGATCTAACGGCGGCGATCCACCCGTCATTTTGATCTTCTTTCCGTCCTCTTTCCAACCATATATGGATCGTCCAATTCCGAGGTCCAGAGGTCCACGAAAAGTCTCAGACAGTGTTGAATCCTCATGTTCTTCGCAATTTCTTGATCTCCAATTTTTACAGAAATTCGAAAAATACATAGAAATTCCAAAAAAAAAAACAAAAACAGCAAGGAGGAAACCTAATCATATGGGATTAGCCTCCTTGTTACAAATCAAGAAATACACGAGAGAATCTAACCATGGATTAAAGCGATTAACCGATTAAAATTAAAAGCAATATCGAATAAGAATTATAAACGAATGTAGACATAACTCAACCCTAAGCCTCATGGGCTCAAGTGTCACTGAAGCTCAATAGGACTTTAGTGACCAAAAGAGCATATATCCAACAGTTTCATGGTTGAATTAGCTGCTGTAACAGGTTTAGTCAGTTTATAGGATTGAAGTGCTTTAAGAGGGAAATCATGTCTGGTCCATTTATATAATTGATCATCTCTTGTATTTGTGTCGTAATACTGTTAGTGTTACCATTGTTCAGTGTAAATTTTTGTTTACCTATTTATATCAATTCTCATTGTCTCTCCGTTAAAAAGAACCACAAATATTTCATATAAAAATAAGAAACCATAAAAATACATTGTTGTTGTCAATTATAAACTATGAGATTACATTTCTACAAATTATCCCTGTGGGAATGATATCCTTTCATTCATTATATATTACTTGTGTCCGTATACACTTGCATGTGAGTTCTTGATTTAAGTTGCATACACACTTGAGAACCGAACAATAATATTACAATAATATAGGATAAAAATTAGACTATATAAGATCACAAATATATCCGTACAAGTGATATCATCATCAATTAAAATAAATAAAGAATTAAATTTAAATAATTATTCATATAAATTAAAATATATTTGTAAAATATAGTTACTTTAGTTTGGCTTAAATAAGTATTTACTTTAATTTGTCATAAATAGTATTTTAATTTTTAATTAATTAATTTATTTTTATCATAATTTTTAATTTAATCTTTGATACTTAATTATATAATAATTTTAATTGATAATATATATATATGAGGCAAGATATTCTTACACCGATGTAAAAATAAGAAGTGTTACAATCGATTTTGACCATCAATGCCCTTGTATCCAATGACTCACATTACTAAAAAATTAGAGCCATTAGATCTAAGTGTAATCAACAGCCAAGATTGAGAGTGTAACTTACACTATATAAAATGATCCTAATTATATATATATATAGGCTTTTTGACTTTTTTTCCCTTCATTAATTAATTAATAACTATTTTTTCCCTTATTCGAAGCTATCTACCAATCTGTCCCTCTTTAATCGGTTAACTTGAAGATTTAATCGATTATATTCAAAACTGAGAAAAATGGTTGATTTGAAGATTTAATCGATTAAATCTCCCTTTTAATTGATTTAATCGATTAAAACTTATATTTAATCGATTAAATATATCAAATGAGCGTAAAAGCATTGATTGATTGCGTTTTGTATTTAATAGAAGCTGATTGTGTTTTGTATTTAATAGGAGTTGAATGTGTTTTGTATTTAATAGGAGCTGATTGCGTTTTATTAGGAGTTGCCATTTTACGAGTTGGTTACAGATTGTCACCAATTCAAATTTATTTGTAATTTGTAATTCTGAGCCTATTTATGGATAATATTTCATTGAAATGAATAAATATACTAAATGAGCGTGAAAGAATTAATTGATTGTGTTTCGTATTTAATAGGAGCTGATTACGTTTTGTATTTAATAGGGGTTGAATGTGTTTCGTATTACAAATTACAAATAAATTTGAATTGATGACAATCTGTAACCAACTCGTAAAATGGCAACTCCTAATAAAACGCAATCAGCTCCTATTAAATACAAAACACAATCAACTTCTATTAAATACAAAACGCAATCCGCTCCTATTAAATACAAATCGCAATCAACTCTTATTAACTTGTTGATTTGCTTCATATGCATGGAATCTACTTTTGTTTATGGAGGATATTTGACCTTTATTTCCTGTTGGGAGATTTAATCGATTAACTTAAAGATTTAATCGATTGACTTGAAGAACTTGAAGATTTAATCGATTAAATCTTCAAGTCAATCTTTTTTGTCAATTTTGACCATTTAATCGATTAAATCTTCAAGTTGATCGATTAAAGAGGGGCAGATTGGTAGATAGTTTTGAATAAGGGACAAAATGGTTATTAATTAATTAATGAAGGGTAAAAGGGTCAAAAATCCTATATATATATATATATATATATATATAGGGAAGGGATCTTTTGACTTTAGAGTAAGACTTACAACTCTTACTCCTCATCTCAACCGTTGATTTCCCTCCATCTAACGGTTTTCTATAACAATTAATTATTTATTTAATTCAAATAAATAATAACCGTTAGATGGACGGAAATCAACGGTTGAGATGAGGAGTAAGAGTTGTAAGTCTTATTCTAGAGTCAAAAGATCCCTCCCCATATATATATATATGTGTGTGTGTGTGTGAAGATCATAATGGATCTAAGTAATACGCTTTTGTATCTACGATGGATTTAAATGATAATTTAAATTCGCAAGTTTTGAGTGATATATTTCCATAACAACCGGGTGTTCGCGGTCTGGATTGGATCGGTTTTGGAAGCAAAAATCATCTGATCCAATCTCTTCGGTTTGATCATGTAATCATCCATTCGGTTTGGATTTTTTTTCAAATCCGATCCGATCCAATCCAATTTTTTTCGGTTTGGAGTGGATCGGTTTTCGGTTTTTTGAAAATCTTAAAATTTGTTTTATGGTTATTGTGCAAATAACATTTTTTTGTATAATAGACTTTGTAAAAAAAAAATTAAACAGAAAAGTAAATGATAATATAGTTTTTTTTTTTTGCAATTAGATATGAAGCTTTACACAAATAAATTTTTGTTGATGAGATGTGACTATGTTTTTTCTTGGGTTTAGTTGATGGGTTAATAGGTCTTGGGTTTAAAATTTTTTTGGCTATGATGGGAGGAAAGACCCAAGTAGGTAGAGGAGAATTAATATATTGGATCGGTTTGGATTGGATCGGTTTTCATCAACCATCCGAAAATCGATCCAATCCAATTAAAATTTGCGGTTTTTATTCGGTTCTCAGTTTTTCGATTTTCGGTTTATTCGATTATCGATTTTTCGGTTCGGTTATCGCGGTTTGAATCGGTTTGGATCGGTTGATGAACACCCCTACTAAATGAGAAGTTTAAAATTATATAAAGTTAAGCGATATATTATATGGGCTTTATTAGTCTCCTTTCACATAAGATAATTATCTTATATTGTAGAGAGAAAATAGATGGATCCCACCATTACAAGAAAAAAAGGTAGGGTGCGAAAATCAAAGTGAGAGAGCATGAGAGAAGTTATCTTATGTAAAAGGAGAATAATATTTTCCATATTATATAATCACAAATGAAATTAAAATTTTCCCAATTCAAATACTTATTAGAATACACTGAGCAATCATGTACTTATTCGTCTAAATGGTATATCACTTGGACTACGAGATGCTATAATAAGGGCATGTTTGATGCGTAGTATTGAATAAGGCCTAATAGTATAAGATCTGATTAAATTTTAATACTATCCAGCATTTGGTATGGTATTGTATAAGATAATATCCTCCAATATTTTAAAAATTAATATATTAAAAAAATTATTTTAATATATTAATATTAAAATGATATATTAGTTCTTAAGAATTGTACTTGTAAACAATATTTATACACCAACCCCTTATCAGGCCTAATCCCACCCCCTTAGGCCTGATTAAGTTATACATCATTTTGATGTGTAAGGGGTTCTGCCGTATAAGCTTATACTATACGATAGTCACACCAAACAACTGAAAATATTATAACATATAGTATAAGTTTATACTATCAAGCCTTATACATCACACCAAATAGGCCCTAAAAGTTAGAATAATTTTATTTTGCATTCATGAATATATTGTAAAAATTAAGAGTAAATACATTTTTTGGTCCCTAACAAAAAACACAGTCCCCACTTTAGTCCCTTACAAAAATAAATTAGTCAGTTAGTCCCTAACAAATTCAAAGTGAACCCATTTAGTTGAAATCGTGGTCCCTCACAAATTCAAAAAAGACCCATATTAGTCCCTCAAAAGGACTAAAATGGGTCCACTTTGAATTTGTTAGAGACTATCTGACTAATTTATTTTTGTAATGGACTAAAATGAGGACCGTGTTTTTTGTTAGGGACCAAAAAAAGTGTTTACTCAAAAATTAAAGAGTACCATCTATACTTAAGAATAGCCGCAATTAGTTTATAATTAGTTTGGAGTTGGAAGTTGAAATTTGAGACATATATAATGCGCTTGGTTTGCAAACAACTGAGTCTTATCATCCAATAGACCACTACATGAGAGTATTATCATCCAATAACAATTTTTTCTAAAAGGTAGTTTCGTAGTGGCGAGCCACTAACCATGGGAAAGCATTTTCTGGAAAAACAGCCTCATGATGGCCCAACTTGAAGGACTGTGATGGAAAAATAACGAATGCAAACACTAGTTTTTCAGTGTTACCCATCTTACTGATCCCTTAACTGTGTTACTTTGAGTATGATATACTACTATAACATGAAAGGCACAATTACAACTTGAAATGATCATCATTAACTCGATAGGTTATATCAAATGATTAAAAAAGTCCTAAACACGTTAAGATATGCATGACTTGTACTAAACGAATATTATGAGTTATCAATAATAAGGATTGACTCAACGAGTGTTGATTAAAACTTTAGAGTTATATTCAAGTATTACTGTCTAGCATATTCTGATTTTAGGGACTAAAAATATTTTCTTTTGCCACGAAAAATTAATGTATGGATTTTTCCTATTAAACTTAACATTTATGGGGATAATTTTTTCCCCCATTACGTGGGATACACAATGTAAATAATTTTATTTTTCTTATATTCTTTTTTTTTTCAGTGAAAATGGATTTTGATTAATCCTAAATTCATATACTCAGTATAAATGATTAATCATATATTCACTACTTATTTTCTTATGCATACAGATGATGATGCTTGCTTCACGTCAAGTGGGATCTATAAGGGCAAAAATATTTATGACTCTCTGATAGGCACCTTCCTCATGATTCCATTGATTCCATAGATCCGATTGTTGCTGGAGATGATATAGAAGATCAGAGAGTTGAAGACCTGAACTCAAATCACCAACGGGAAGAAAGGAAGAGAGAGAGAAGAACGCCTCAATGGCTCAGAGACTTTGTGATGATGACAGGTGTACGAAGATGAACTTGAGTTGAAGACAGATGGCAGAGTCGTTGGGTTAGGAGGAAGACATGTGGCTTAGTTGGTATTATCATCAGCTGATCCATTGAGAGTAATAGTGGCTAGTGGGCCACTGGGTGTTAGGCCTATTTACTTGCTGGCCTGCAAGAAATGGTTATAATAATGGGCTACAGATGTAATATAGGCCCATAGTTAATTCCTTTTGCAATTTCTAATTCTGTTGTTAAATAGGCAGTAGGGACCACAAGGGGGATCATCCAAAAAATATCTTGTAACAAACTTCTTCTTCTCCTTGCTAAACCTTTCTGGAGTTGCCGGCGTTCTCGAATTGCCGTTGATCAATATCAATTTCATTACGTTTTCTTCTTTCATTGTCAATGTTAGATAGTTAATACTATCATTTGGTGCTCTTTTCATTGAGAGTTGAACTCAAGTAATATGGCAGAAGGAACTCGTTCTTCAGTGAAAACAAATATGATGGAAGAGTGTGTTGCCAAGCTTGCTCGTCACGAAGAGCAGTTCAGTGCATTTGGGGATCTACTCCAGAGCATGAACCTAAAATTAACATTAATGGAGGCTAAGTTGGATCAGAATCAAAAGAACAAATCTGAGCATAAGAGTGGAAGCAGCAGTGAAACCAGATTAAATACTTTCTTTGGAAGTAATGCATATAAATCAGTGAAATTCACAGTACCTAGATTTGCAGGAGGGAATCCTGAACCATGGATTCACAAAATTCAGCAATTCTATGGATTCCACAATCTGAACGATGGGGATAAGCTCACACTGACGTCTTTTCAGATGGATGGAGTGGCTGAAAGCTGGTTCCATTGGATGGATCGAAGCCAAAGGTTGACGACTTGGGATGCCTTTATTGTAGCGTTACGCTCCCGGTTTGGACCTTCCAAATATATGGATCTTCGGGGTGAATTGGGAAGGTTGTCACAGAGAACCACCGTAGAAGGATATCAGAAAGAGTTCGAACAGCTGTCCAATCAAATAATAGGAATCGATGATGTTACCTTGCAAAGCTATTTTGAGAATGGACTCAAATCTGAAATTAGAAAGGAGGTGAGGATGCATCTTCCAGAATCATTACAGAATGCCATCGAATTGGCTAAAGTGGTGGAGGACAAGCTGAATGATAGAGTGCCTGCACGAGTTGGATACCAAAAATTTGTTCCCGACAACCAGAGACAGCAGCCAGGCCTGCTACCAACTCTGAATAGAGGGGTGGTCAATACTGCTAGAAATCCGAGAGACACTATGCCGATTAAAAAGCTGTCAGCTGCAGAGATGATGGAGAGAAGAGAAAAAGGGCTCTGTTATTATTGTGATGAAAAGTTTAACCGCAGCCATGTATGCAAAGGGAAGATGTTCTTACTGCTCATTCAAGAAGATGAAGAGGAAGAAAAGGATGAGGAATTTGAAGTCACCAATGAAAAGATAGGGGGTGAAGAGGAAGTACCTGGTATTAGCCTCCATGCTATGGATGGGCAGTACTCTTCTAGCACCCTACGATTGAAGGGACTCATCAACAAGAATCCGGTTCAAGTTCTGGTGGATGGAGGTTCTACTCACAATTTTGTGCAGGAGAAGATAGTTAAGTTTCTGGGGTTAGAGGTGAAACCGATTGGCCAGTTTACAGTATTAGTAGGGAATGGGGCCAATTTGATTTGTAAAGGCGTTTGTCAACGGGTAGGCTTGGAACTACAAGGGTATAAGTTTTTCCCTGACCTGTTTGTCCTTCCTATTCAGGGAGCCGAAGTGGTGCTAGGGGTCCAATGGTTATCTGAATTTGGGGATATCACCACTAACTACAAGCAATTGGTCTTGAAGTTTGAGAGGGAAGGAGAGGTGATTGAGTTGCAAGGAGAAACCAGAATGCAGGTGGAGCCAATTGAACTACATCAGCTTCGAAGACTGACCCACTCAGATACCATCACATGGAGGAGCCTGAGGTGGAAGAGAAATGCCACTCCTTGATACAACCAGTTCTGCAAGAATTTGAAGATGTTTTTTCCACTCCCAATCAGCTGCCACCCACACGGTTGGAAGATCACCGTATCTACCTTGAACCTGGGACAAAGGCAGTAAATGTCAGACCATACAGGTATCCTTATTTTCAAAAATCTGAAATTGAAAGAATGGTGAAAGAAATGCTTGAAACAGGTGTCATCAGACCTAGCTTAAGTCCATTTTCATCACCAGCCTTATTGGTAAAAAAAAAAAGATGGGACTTGGAGATTCTGTGTAGACTACCGAGCACTCAACCAAGTCACCATACCCAACCGATTCCCAATTCCTACAGTAGACGAGATGCTAGATGAGTTAGCAGGGGCAGTCGTTTTTTTCCAAGATGGACCTGAGATCAGGTTACCATCAAATACGGATGGCTCTGGAGGATGTTTACAAAACCGCTTTTAGAACACACCAAGGACACTACGAGTTCATTGTAATGCCCTTTGGGCTCACTAACGCCCCCGCAACCTTTCAAGGAATTATGAATTCCATTCTGAAGGAATTTTTACGCAAGTTTGTCATAGTATTCTTTGATGACATACTAGTATACAGTAAGTCATTAAGGGAGCATGTAGGACACTTACGCAAGGTTATGGCATGTCTTAGACAACATCAGTTGTATGCCAAAAGGTCAAAGTGTGCTTTTGCCCAGGAGGAGGTGGATTATTTGGGTCATATAGTGGATGCTAAGGGAGTACGGCCTGATGTGGGAAAAATTCAAGCCATCATGGAATGGGGTAAACCATCCAATCTTAAACAGTTGCACGGATTTCTCGGGTTAGCTGGCTACTATCGAAAATTTGTTAGGGGGTTTTCACAGATAGCAGCCCCCTTGACTGCATTGCTACACAAAGGTGCCTTCATTTGGAATGAGAGGGCAGAACAGGCTATGAAGGAGCTCCAGAACGCATTGTCCAATCCACCTATATTAGCATTGCCTGATTTCACAAAGAAATTTGTGTTAACTACTGATGCTTCAGGTGTGGGAGTGGGAGCAGTATTAAGTCAAGATAATCGTCCTATAGCCTACTTCAGTAAAAAGCTTAACCCCAAGATGCAACAAGCTTCAACCTACGTGAGGGAAATGTTTGCAATCACAGAAGGAGTTTCTAAGTGGAGACAGTTCCTCCTCGGGGGACCTTTCATCATTAGAACTGATCAGAGAAGTCTCAAAGACATGATGAGTCAGGTTATCCAAACTCCTGAACAGCAACGCTTTCTAGTCAAATTGCTTGGCTTTGATTACACCATTGAATACTTTCCTGGAGCTGTCAATAAGGTAGCAGATGCCTTATCGCGGAAATCTGAAAGCGAAACACCATTTGCTGCAGAGGAGGCTTGTGCAATGGTCATCACAAAGGTCAATCACAACCTGCTGAAACAAATAAAGGCAGAAGTTCAAACTAATACAGAGTTAATCCAGCTAAAAGACACTATTGAGCAAAGAATTGAAGGCTATGAACAATATAGTCTAAGGGAAGGACTAATTCTCTTCAAGGGGAGAATTACAATAGCCTCTAACTCTGATCTGCGCACGGTTATATTGCATGAGTTCCACTCATCATTAATTGGGGGTCATGGAGGGGTGAGGAAGACGTTACAGAGAATCCTTCCAAATTATCACTGGACCAACCTGAAAAAAGATGTTCAAGAGTTTGTTAGAACCTGCCCAATTTGTCAAGTTACAAAATATCAACCACTGGCCCCTGCTGGCTTGTTACAGCCACTCGCAGTACCTCTTGCGATTTGGGAGGACTTGTCCATGGATTTTATCACTGGCCTACCCAATTCAGAGGGAAAAACAACCATCTTGGTGGTGGTGGACAGGCTCTCCAAGTATGCCCATTTCGCAGCCCTACCACCTAACTTCACAGCAACGAAAGTGGCATCAGTTTTTGTAGAAAATGTTTGCAAGTTGCATGGTATACCCCGCTCGATTGTATCAGATAGAGACAGCATCTTTGTGAGTAAGTTTTGGTCGGAGTTAGCACGATTGAGTGGCACCAAACTTCGCTATAGCACTGCTCATCACCCTGAAACAGATGGGCAGACAGAGGTCACCAACAGGGGATTAGAACAATACCTGCGTTGCTATACAATGGAATCACCGAAGCAGTGGGTGCATTACTTACCTTGGGCAGAATTTTCTTACAATTCTGCATATCACACTTCAATTGGATCTTCACCGTTCCAGATTGTGTATGGAAGGTCCCCTCCTAGCATTCCACCATATGAAGGAACCACCTCTTCCATTGAGGTTGTGGATGTGTTGTTGACTCAAAGGGATGCAATAATCAAGCAACTTCGTGAGACCCTACACCGAACAAGGCAAAGAATGAAAAATCAAGCAGATAAGAAGAGAAGGGATGTACAATTTGAGGTGGGCAATCTCGTGCTGGTCAAGCTTCAGCCATACCGTCAACACACCGTTCGGAACCAATCTTTCTCCAAGCTCCGGCGCCGATTTTATGGCCCTTTCTCCATCACCGAACTAGTCGGCCCTGTGGCATACCGCTTGGCTCTACCTGAGGAGTCAAGGATCCACCCTGTGTTCCACGTATCCCTCCTCAAGCCATATCGCCAGAACCCCTCTTTCCACTCAGCTCCTCTTCCTCGCATGAGTTGGGATAACCATCCGGTAACCAAGCCAGTTGCTGTGCTTCGGACTCGGGCCTTACAGCATGGAAAGGAGGAAAATTTACAACTTTTGATACAGTGGGAAGGGTTGCCGTTGGAGGATGCTACATGGATCTCTTACACAGAATTTATTCAAGCTTTTCCAAGCTTCGATCTTGAGGGCAAGATTGCTTCTTCAAGAAGGGAGGGAATTGATAGGCACCTTCCTCATGATTCCATTGATTCCATAGATCCGATTGTTGCTGGAGATGATATAGAAGATCAGAGAGTTGAAGAACTGAACTCAAATCACCAACGGGAAGAAAGGAAGAGAGAGAGAAGAACGCCTCAATGGCTCAGAGACTTTGTGATGATGACAGGTGTACGAAGATGAACTTGAGTTGAAGACAGATGGCAGAGTCGTTGGGTTAGGAGGAAGACATGTGGCTTGGTTGGTATTATCATCAGCTGGTCCATTGAGAGTAATAGTGGCTAGTGGGCCACTGGGTGTTAGGCCCATTTACTTGCTGACCTGCAAGAAATGGTTATAATAACGGGCTACAGATGTAATATAGGCCCATAGTTAATTCCTTTTGCAATTTCTAATTCTGTTGTTAAATAGGCAGTAGGGACCACAAGGGGGATCATCCAAAAAATATCTTGTAACAAACTTCTTCTTCTCCTTGCTAAACCTTTCTGGAGTTGCCGGCGTTCTCGAATTGCCGTTGATCAATATCAATTTCATTACGTTTTCTTCTTTCATTGTCACTGTTAGATAGTTAATACTATCACTCTCTCTTATTTAGAAATCTTTTTCGCATTATAAATACCCCTCTCCACCATGGGAGAGAGACCTTATACTCACTGATTTATCCTATTGATGCTCTGTTGAATTGTAGCCACATTAAGCCATCTGCCTTCACACTTCCTCTTGATTTTCAACCTTTGCCTGAAACACACTCGTAAATTCGTAATAATTCCATTCTAAAATTTTGGTCTCTCTAAATCACCCTTACATGAATATATTCTTTCCCTTAAAAGAGAAACAGATGTAATCGTGATATACAAACTGTTGGATATTCTTATTATTCATTAAGCGAATGAAGCCCATGTATGAATGATACTTCAATTCTCAGGCCATGAGCTCATTTTGGATTATACAATAAGACTGGTGTATAGTCAAATTGGAATTAATCAAATATAGAGACCAGGGTGATGCAGCCCACATGCTCTTTATAAATGAAGTCACGTACATAGAAAATATATTTTTACACAACTTTCTAAGGGGAATATTACTCTCATTTTACATGAGAGTAGTTATCTCATGTTATAGAGAGAAATCAGGTGGGACCCATTATTAAAAGGCAAAAAAAAGAAAGAGAGAATGTGAGATTTTCAAAGTGAGAAAACATAAGATAACTACCTCATGTAAAATTAGAGTAGTATTTCCCATCTTCTAATTTTCTAATTGCCTCTCAATAGTGTAATTTATGTTCATATTGTTTTCCCTTATCAAAGGCAAATATATCACAGTTCGATGTTATGCTATATCAATAACAATCAAAGGTACACCATATTTGTAAGTACAATTTGTTTTTGGTACAATTATTTGAAAGTACAATTAATTATGTATAAACATCCGCATTAAATTTGATTTTGATACACTTAACAATAACAATGCAGAGCTTAAAATTTAAAATAAGGTAAAGGATTTCTTCGGAGATAAATTATCTCCAGTGAGTCCAAAACGACGTCGTTTTGGGACAGAAATTAAGATATTTTTGTAATTTTAATACATTGCAGGGTTATATTAGTCTTTATAATTATCATTTTTTAATCTTATAACCCAAAACAACGTTGTTTTAAGATCACTGGAGATAACTCTATCTCCGGTGACCGGAGAAATACTTTTCCCTTTAAAATAT
This sequence comes from Gastrolobium bilobum, assembly GCF_033153095.1. Taxonomy (NCBI): domain Eukaryota; kingdom Viridiplantae; phylum Streptophyta; class Magnoliopsida; order Fabales; family Fabaceae; genus Gastrolobium; species Gastrolobium bilobum. The sequence goes on along the minus strand of NW_026899597.1, from coordinate 73,809 downwards.
TATGGAAACCACATAATCAAAGTCTTTATTAGAGTTTTAGTCTTTGATTAGAAAAACATGACAGCATGCCAAATCAATATTTAATTAAGAAATTAATCACTTAAAAAAAATTAAAAAAATTAAAAAAATATATGTACAACACGCAAACATTGAAATTTGAGTATGAAAACTAAAATATATCTCGATTAAATATTGTTATATAATATTATATAACAAAGTTAAGTCTTGTCGCCTAAGACTATTCTTTTAGCAAGTCAAATTGTGACCTTGAGTTGAATTCTACTATATATGTTTTTTTCCCTTCTCATATCAATTCAAATTATTTATCTCAGCCGTCGGCAAAAGAGTACTAAGTCACAATGATTTATATGTGATTATTATTTTTTAGCAGTAATTAGTCGTATAGATCATTACATGTTTTCAAAATACCTGAAATTTTTAAAGAAAAAAAATTGCTGAAAATATATGAAAACCTATACATTTTGATAAGTTTTTACTTTTCACATCATTTGTGTCTGTGTTTTAATAGAACAGGATCATTTGGATTTCATTTTGTAACTGCGCGCAGGAGATATAATTAATAATTTGAAGATTGAGATTGCATGAATTATTTTTGTATTTAACATTTTATTATAAAAGGAATTATATTTAGGACTAGGATTTTTGCTCTCTTTTTTTTAATGAAACTGCAAAGGACTTTTTTATTCGTTTTAATAATTATCTTTGCGCCAAAAGGAAAAAAAATTTCTCCTAAATTTGTCAGCGACTCGCAGCAGACACGTTAATTCTTGAAAATACAAGAATTTTACAATAGTCTCTTAAAATCACAAATTGTAGGACATATTAATCCTTTTTAGGGAATAATGTTTGATTCTATAAAAAGTAAACATCCTTTTTGGTCCCTGGCAATATCTACGAAATTTTTTTTAGTCTCTGACAATAAAAAAGGACCAAATTGGTCCCTAACAGTATGTAAAAAAGGCCACGTTAGTGACGGAGGAGTTGACATAAGGACTAACGTGGCCCCTTTTTTCATAATTTTAGGGACCAATTTGGTCCTTTTTTTATTGCCAGGGACTAAAAAGGATTTCGTAAATATTGACAGGGACCAAAAAAGGTGTTTACTCTTCTATAAAAATAGAGGGATATATTTCTCACGTTGTATTAGAAAATTTTATCTAAAAGAAGAGAGAGAGAAAGAAAAAATGGGTCTCACCTATTTTATTTTTTTTTTGTATATTTCATGCACAGTTTACATTTATAGTCAGCAGGGAACAGGATGAGATTTGCTACATTTTCATATATTAATGTATCCACCACCAATGGTTTATTAAAAAAAAAAAACTGAGGATTCCATCAACTTGCTTTAATGTAATATTTTAAAACAAAAACAGAGGTTTGGATTACTATTTGAATTTATGACTTGTTATAAACTATTTAAATCTTTTATAAAGATTAGTTATAAGCATCTTTCTTATGGGAAACAATCACATGTGGATGTGAGAGTACAATCCAAACACGGATTAGGTAGTGCAAGGCTTTTGAGAGTTTATGACTCGGTAGAAAGTGCATAGAATCGTTGTGTTTGTGGTGTGAACCCGAGGCAACACCTTCATTTTGTGCATAATAAGATGGATTCAATTTCAACTCCAACTAAGCTTGTCTTGGCATTTTTCTGATGCTCTTTTAATTTGGCACAATACTAATGCTTTGTTTGCTTGGTTGGAAAATACAGTAAAATAAAGGAAACACCATAGGTTCCCTTCAATAAATTATTGCCAAATGGCAACTAATTGAGCATCTTGTTCTTGCTTTATCAATGAATATCACTATTTTCACACATGGGCTGCTTCATGCATAGTTATCTCAATTTGTATTTTGTGTGGTGGAGTTGCTCTATGTTAGGTAATATAAATACCCAAGCAAAAACAATGAGTTTTCTTCATTGAAACATTTTTTGAAAAGTGGTTGTTAGGTTGCAACCAACATCATGAAGGAAATAAGTACAAGTAATATGACCATAATTTGTGTTTGACTTCTTTTTCCTCAATTTGTTTTACAAATTGTCAATGGCCAAAATAGCAGGCAAGCTTACACCATTTGAAACGAACCAGAGTTTAGAGATGAACTTAAAGTTATACATTTTATCAATTTTCGCTCAATCAATGTAGGAATTAGCATTCACATTGGATATACTAAGCAAGGTCTATAGTTGCTCTAACTTTGATTCATGTAATTCTAAGATTAGCTATTTGACACAATAGTCTTGGCATTCACCTAACCATTCACATGGCTAATTGAGTTGAACCCCATGCTGTCTGTACTTTGCTTGACTTGTATAAAAGGAAATTGGTCCTGAATTCAATTAAAAGGGGAAGGTTAGCTCACTCATGAATCAAAATTAGTCAAATTATGATTAAAAATTACATAGTTTATAGAAAAGCATGACATCAAAGCTTAATGTAGATTATAGATCAATAATATCATATTTTGGCCGGTAATACAAATATCTAGATGCTCATAGGCTTAGTTTTTACCCCCTCCCCTTCCTTTCACACAAAAGTTAGAAAGGAATTAACTACATGAATACATAACTTGGAAAATTTCATACAGCCAATCCTTGTTGGCCATGCACCAACCACGCAAACTATGCGCGGTAGTGATAAAGGGTAGCCGTTCAAGAATAAGATGGTTATGGGGTGGGAGTTTCACTTGTAGTGTTTGATGATGTGAAAGGTAATTCTAAATTTGTATAATTTTACTCATCGGTAATTTCCCACCTGATTCTAGTTCGGAATTAGTTTGGGTATACAAACCGTTTTGAACTAATTTCAAATCGGTTTCGAATGAGTTTCCAATTGATTTTGAACCAGATTCCAAAACCAATTCTTTTGGTTTGATTTAATTTTTGAACAATTCTCAAAACTGGTTTAGAAAAATACTATTTGATTCAGTTTGGTTAGGTTCCTTTGCGTTACTCTAGTTAAAACAAAGTTAGAAAAAATATACCATAATATTTTACACTTAAGAGAGATGAAGCCAAAGATCCCACAATTTATTGAACCTTTCTAAAACCAAGGTACATTGTATGATTACTCCAATCAATGTCCTCAATGAAATCACTATTCTACAACATATACGTAGGCTCTTTGACGTATTGAGATTTTTTGAGGCTTTAATTTATTAATTTGATATTTGATTTATGATATTTATCAATGAAGGTTGTTTAGTGAGGCAAGGGGACCCAACGTTATTAAGTGCCGCAACCCTCCCCCCGCGTCACTCACATTCTTTTCTTTTTTTTTTTCAATTGAGTGACGCCCCCTTCTCTGGGGCACTAATAGGATTATGCCAAGTGGCACAATCTCGTTTCCGTAAAACTTGGGAATGCCATAACTTTTGATTTGGGTATCCAAATCAGATGATTTTTTTTATTTCACATAACTTTTCGAGATCTACGCAATGACACCTCATTTGACATATTTTATCTTCCATTAACATAGTTCAAATTTGTGACAATAGTCTCACTTTTTTACAAATTCGAATTATGTTTGTGAAAGATAAAATATGTCAAATGAGGTCTCATTGCGTACATCTCGAAAAGTTATGTGAAATAAAAAAATTATCTGATTTGGATACCCGAGTCAAAAGTTATGATGTTTCGTTGTTTTAAGATAATGGAACTAATGCGATTGTGTCACTTAGCATAATCCTATGAGTGCCCTAGGAGAGGAGGCGTCACTCAATTCAAAAAAATAAAAAATAAAATAAAAGAATGTGTGAGTGACACGAGGGAAGGGTCGCGACACTTAGTGCCACTGGGTCCCCTCACGTCACTCAATAAACTCCATTGGTAAATACAATTAATCAAATACTATATTGAAAAATTAAAGGGATAAAAATCCCAAATGAGTCTACGAGCCCATACGTAAGGCACTTTGTCCATTATAATGTAATCATTTTTAAAAAAATATAAAAATAATTTTATATGTAATACGCATCAACCACTCTTTCAAATGTGCGTTTTACTATATTATTTTGATAATTTTTTCCAGTCTAGAATTATTTTGATATTTTTTAAAAATAAATAAATTATGATGGGCAAAAAGCCTATACATAATAATAGGTGCCAAATTTGATGATTGGAAACACCCCTCGGAAAAGCAATTTTCAATTATGACAATGATGACGATGTAGTATTGCTTAGACCTTTGACAAGGAAACGAAAGGTAGCTGAAAAGGATCACCTTGTTGACTCTGTCCTTTTGGAAGCCTTTTCGAAGTCATACCCCGGAAACCAATGCAAAAATTTTGTTTGTTTTTCTTTTTCTTTCAGTCTCCAAATATCCCCACCCCCACTGCTTAGAGCGTGAGAACATGAAGTGGCACTAACACAATTTAGAAGGACAATATATATATATATATATATATATATATATATATATATATATATATATATATAAATATTATATTATAAGAGAATAGTTTTCTTCTATCATAGATATAATTATAGGTGAGATTTCCTCACTTATAAAAAAAAATTAAATACGCAAAATAGGATGTGTGTAAAAAAGAAAATTACTCTCCAACAATATGTGAATAGTTTATGAGATAGGATATTCTTATTACCAAATATTTTTACTACCAATCTAATATAACTATGTACTACCTGTAGTACATCAAAAGCTATTTTTTTCTCTTTTTCCAAAATTTTTCAGAGATTGTCTACTGAAAAGTGGGATCGAATGGCTATAAAGCGATAGTAGATTGATAGTAGGAATATTTGGTAGTAAGAATATCCTACCTAATAGTGTATATATATATATATATATATATATATATATATATATATATATATATGAAAATGAAATCCTCCTATGTTTAAAAAAAATGACATGGTCATATGGGACAATCATAATCATACAAAGGTGAATCAACGATTATGATTTAGTAACTATTTATTTTAATAGTTTTCTTTTTTTCTCTTTTATCAACATTGATCCACCTTTATATGATTATGATTGCCCACATGACCATATCATGTCTTTTTCAACATGAGAGGATGCACTCTCATATGGGGTTTATACATTTTATGCAAGATAAGAAGAGAATTTTTGCAGCACACACATACTCAGGTGGGTCCCATCGAAAAAAGTAAATAAATAAATTAAAAATATTGGCACCCAAAACAATGTGAGTGTAGCATGAGAAGACTTTTCTTATGTTGCATAAGAAGTATTAAACCCTATACTAAGTGTAAGAATAAAAAGTCTCACACTCAATCATAATTGTTGATCCACTTTTATTAAATGGCTCATATGACAAAAAAAGTTATAGTCATTAGATAAAATTGAAATCAACAGCCAAAATTAAGAGTTTACACTGGTATAAAACAATCCTAATATATATATATATATATATAGGGATTGGAAATTTTAAAATTTAACATCAAATCTTAACATTTGATTTCCATCAATCAACGGTTATCATTTATTGGAATTTAGCTTATTAATTAATATTAATTTCCAATAAATGATAACCGTTGATTGATGAAAATCAACGAATAGGATTTGGTGTCAAATTTTAAAATTTTACATCGGTTCCAAAAGATCATGCCCTATATATATATATATATATATATATATATATATATATATATATATATATATATATATATATATATATATATATATATATACGGAATATATATACGGAAAGGTTATACTTACAACCTTTTTTTTTTTACATACTTACAACCTATTTTTGTTTACAACCTTTTGCAACCATATCTTAACCGTTGATTTTCGTTAATCAACGGTTGTTATTTATTGCGAATTAATAATTAATTAATAAATTTGATTTGCAAAAATCTTAACCGTTGATTGACAGAAATCAATGATTATGATATGGTTGTGAGAAGTTGTAAATAAAAATAGGTTGTAAGTATAACATTCACCATATATATATATATATATATATATATATATATATATATATATATATATATATATATATAAAAATATATATATATATAAAAACTATTCTCATGCTACATAAGATAAGTTTTCCCCTACACATCTTTCGATAACTATGCCATTTTTTTTCAGGTGGTGAAGCCTATAAATTTATCTCTATGACATGAAATAACTTATCTCCTTTAACAATTGATTAATAAAATCTTATATATATATATATATATATATATATATATATATGGATAAAACGAGGGTCTTGTTACACGAAAATCAAAATTTGTCCCGCTTATACATAGATCTTTGTTCTTTTTTTTTCTCAAAGAAAACATGTGGGCCCATCGATTGTTTCGTGTCAACAGGATTATTTTATCCAGCGACCTAATCGGGTCAACTCGGGAATCGATAAATCGGTCATATAACCCGTCCGGTTGAAGCAACGGACCGGCCATGCATCAGAACCGGTGTGACCCGGTCCGACCCGGCCGATTTTCATGAAAATCGGTGACCCGGTCGATTAACCGGTTACCCAGCCCGGTCCAAAAAAAATTCAAATTATTTATTTTTTTAAAAAAATCATAATGGACATATTTGAATATTTTTTTGCTTATTGATTTACATAAGTTATGTATGTACCTACAACACTAATATTATCTCAATTATGCACTCAAAAAATTTTGATTTGATTTATAGTTAGAGATATCATTTTCTGAACCTAAAGTCTCGTATCACGATCATTATATTTTTGTTTGATCTTTTATTGGATAATAATATGTGATTTATTATTTTTTATATTAAAATATTTGAAATTATTATCATTTTTGTTAGATATTTGAGTATGTTTATAATTTTTTAATATAAATTATAAAATTGCATATAATTATCGGATCATGCGATTGAACCAGTGACCCAATGCCCCAATACCTTGACTGGTCAATGACCGGACCAGTTTTAATAACATTGATTTTATTTTCATGTAATATGACCCTCGTTTTACCCATTACATATTTTCATATGTGATTATTGGTGATTTTTTTTATTTGACATAACTTTTTGAGATCTATGTAATGACACCTCATTTGACATATTTTATCTCCCACAAATATAATTTGAATTTGTAACAATTGTACTACAATCACAAGAGCGTTTAAATCCAGAAGATCTTCAAACTATGTTTGTGAGAGATAAAATATATAAAATGAGATATCATTACGTAGATCTCGAAAAGTTAAGTGAAATAAAAAAAAATCATCTGATTTAGATACCCGAGTCACAAGTTATGGTCTTCCGAAGTTTTATAGTAACAGGACTGCCTACGTGGCGCTGACGTGGCACGAGTCCCGTCAGTGTCATTGACGAGACCCGTCAGCATATGTGACATGTTTGACTGCATTACTTTAGAAAAACTTATCCAATCAATTTTAAATGGACAATTCTTTCCCCCAAAAATTTTAAAATGGTTCTTTTCCCTAATTTCATGTCACATAAAAAAATCTATTTACCCATTACTCTAATTCTCCAAATAAGGTCTCTTGTACCACTTTTTCTTTATTTTAATGAAGAGAGTTATTAATCTTATGTTGCATAAGATATTTATCCTATGTGGGTGAAACAAAGTTGAGAGACCCAAAAAAATTTTTAAAAAAAAAGAAAAACATAAGATTCCATGAGTGAACAACATAAAATAGTTGTCTTGTGTGACATAAGACAACTATTTCCCTTTAATGGATGGAGCAAGAACCGACCCACCGACTGATGTGGCCCTCTTCGTTCCCAACCATTAAGGCCAGCCAACAAGGTGTCTCTTTTTTTTTTTTTTGGATGACTAAGGAAAGTAACCAACAAGGTGTCCTTGGTCATGCTGATATTGCATTTTCCTTCAATTTTCTAATAGGTTGGGCTACTAACTGATTATGTCAGCAGGAAAGCAAAGCACCATAAATAATGAAACAAGATTGTACTGGTTATGATTTTTGGTGTTTCCTTTTTCTACAAATTTGTGCTCTTTAAAAGGGGTGGTTTTGATAGGCTTATCCTTCAAGAGGGCATTTCCCTTTGAAAATATTGGGGAAAAGAAAGATAAGATGGAGATGGGAGGTTTCATTGGAAGCTCATAATCAACTTAAACATGAAATTGGGAAAAGAAAGGATGGTTATAAACCAAGGAGGAAAAGCTAGTATCTTCTATTTTCTTCCACTTGACTGGTATTAATTAATTATATATTTCATCTTCCTTTGGATTTATGTTTCTTTATTGTATTCATCACCATATTTTCAAATAATTTTATTGTATTCCACCTCAAGGGGTTGCGTTAATTTACAAATCACACCTTGTTTTTTTTTTTGGGGGGGGGGGGGGGGGGGGGGGGGGGGGGGGGGGGAGATTCTTATAACTTTTATACTTAGTGAAAAAAATAAACATCTATAGTAATGTATTATTTTGAATAGAAATGATAAAATATGTTTGACTCATCGGTCAATCCATTTAATCGTCATAAAATAACAGGTTGATTAATTTATGATTTTGAACCTGTTAACCTACTATAATATACACATCATATGACGTTTTAGTAATATATCGAGTCTCATTTCTTTTTTTTACTTTTTGAGTAATACATCGAGCAAGTTAAAGAACTATGGAATGCATTTTATTACAGTAGACTAATTATGATATATAATCATCATAAAATATATTTTATTATAGTAAACTAATTATGATAAACACCTCTTGATTATAATAAAAACTATTTAATAAATTTCTTAATACATTTCAAGTGTCTAAATTTAATTATTTAATCACTTTTAATTTCTAAGAGATTGTATAACTTGATTTAAATTGTTGCAAACTAATTATGAATTTAATCAAATATTTTCCCACATAAATAAGGGAACATTTAGGTAATAAACAAAAAAATTTAATATAATAGAACGCATTTCAAAAATAAAATAGAGAAAAATGCACTAAATTGTTAAAGCCTTTCTCTTTTTTTTTTAGTACATAAAGCCTTTCTTTTTTTTTTCCAAGGTATCCTCCAGCCGGCAGCCGAAGACTAATCCTTTCGAGGAAGGAGATCATATTAAGTGGATAAATCTCTCCTAATAAAGTCTTTTTCATACACACGGCCAGGGATCGAACCCCTGTCAACAGACAAAAAAATTAAAATAATGTTTTTAATTAAATAATTACGTATTTATTGCAGTTTTAGAAAAAATTACGGATCTACTGCTGTGACGCCTCTTTTGGGCGTCACATGTGACGCCCCATTAAGGCGTCTCACCCTAAGGGGAAGACGCCCAAATGAGGCGTCTCTCATGAGGTGTTGACACGTGTCACTTTTTTTTCCAAAAAAAATAATAATTTAATCATAAAACTTCTAAAGGCCATAACTTTTGACTCGAGTATCAAATCAGATAATTCTTTTTTTGATTCCACATAACTTTTCGAGATCTATACAATAACATCTCATTTGACATATTTTATTTCTCACAAACACAATTTTAATTTGCAAGAATGATATTATAAGAGCGGTTAAACCCAGAAGTCTCTGAATTCTGGATTTGTGATTTAATATAAAAAAATAAATAAAATTTTGATTTTTGATTTAAATTTTTTGATAATATTTTTTTATTATAACAAAAATTTGGTTTGTGATTTAAATTCAAAATAAAAATAAAAATTATTATTAATAAGGAAAACAAAATGAAGATTTGATTTGTGATTTAAACTAAAAAATCAATTTAAAAAATCTGTAGAAATAAAGAAAATAATTAAATAAATATTCTACATTTCTAAGGAAGAAGGATATTATTTTTAAAATTAATGATTAAAATTACCTAAATTAGGCGTGATTGCCTCTTGATTGAAACCCAATTTAGACGTGATTGGTTATGTGTTAGGTTTTGACACGTGTTGGCACGTGTCACATTTTTAAACTCAGAAGCCTATGAGTTCTGCGTTTGTGATTTAATACAAAAAATAAATCAAGATTTGATGTGTGATTTAAATTAAAAAAATAATTTTTTTCTTTTTATTATAAAAAAATTTGGTTTGTGATTTAAATTAAAAGTAACAGTTATTATTAATAAGGAAAGAAAAATAAAGATTTGATTTGTGATTTATGATTTAAACTCAAAAATCGATTTGAAAAATCTGTATTAATAAAGGAAATAATTACATAAATATTCTAAATATATAAGGAAGAAGGATTACCTGAATTAAATTTAAATTATGTTGGTGAGAAATAAAATATATCAAATGAGATGTCATTGCGTAGATTTCAAAAAGTTATGTGGAATAAAAAAAAAATTATCTGATTTGGATACTCGAATCAAAAGTTATGGCCTTTAGAAGTTTTATGATTAAATTAATTTTTTTTTTGGAAAAAAAAGTGACACGTGCTCAATGAGGCGTCACATGTGACGCCCAAAAGAGGCGTCACAGTTTGCAATAGATTCGTAATTTTTTTCCAAAACTGCAATAAATGCGTAATTATTTAATTAAAAAATATTATTTTAATTTTTTTGCCCATGTCAACATACTTAAGGAATCTAGCTATCTACCAGCTATGATGGGCTTTGTTGGTAATCCTTTCTCTTTTAATACTATATCTTCCTATTACTTTTGATATTATAATACAAACAACTTATATCATTTGATATCCGTGTATCATTTTTAATAATATTATGTATTTATAAATATATTAAATTATTTAACTAACATAAAATTATTAACAAAATTAATATCGAAAATGATTTTGAAATCTACACAGATTTTGAAAGATACATCTTTCTTGAAATAATTATGTTTTTTTTTTTTTTTTGGAAATATTCCATCGGTTCATCGCTTCGCGATTAGCCCGATTCGGGGCGGGTCCAGGATTAAGGCTTTAAACCCCTCCCAAAGGTGGTACTGGGGAGATTCGAACACATGCCCTCACCCTCACCTGCTCAGCTCCCATGCGCCAACTGAGCTACCACCATTTGGTAAATAATTATGTTTTCTAACTATACTATCTATGTATTTTATCATCATTTGAACTGCAAAAGAATACATCTGATATTGAATTACAATTAGTTGCTAAAAAAATCAACTATTAAAGTGAGTCATACTCATTAAGAGTCATTCAGGATTATCTTGTGCGCACTTGATTTTATTTTAGCTTAACTCTGCGAGTCGTTCTTAAACTGATGCGGGAATATATATCTGCATTGTTTAGGCTACATAGAATATGTGTATCATAATTTCAAACAAGTGTAGCAAAAAGTTCATAGCTGACATGGATGATATGAAAATAATAATTAATGACCTTCTATTAATTGATTTAATATTGTAATAATCAATTAATATATATGTATCTATGTCTATATACAACAATGTTATTAAAATCGAGATCTTGAGTAAAATCGGAATGAGATTAAAAAATCATAAAACGTAAAATCGTAATTTAGAAAAATCGTAAAAAATTCTAAAAATGTAAAAGCGTTTGGAATATTAGTAAAATCGTTTTGATGAAAAAAAAAATTGTAAAAACATAAAATCATACTGATAAGTCGAGATTTTAACAACAATAATATACAGTGCAAGGGAATGTTGTTAAAATCGAGATCTTAAGTAAAATCGGAAGGAGATTAAAAAATCGTAAAACGTAAAATCATAATGTAAAAAAATCGTAAAAAATCGTAAAAACGTGAAAGCGTTTGGAATATTAGTAAAATCGTTTTGATGAAAAAAAATTTTAAAAACGTAAAATCGTAGTGATAAATCGAGATTTTAACAATAATGCAAGGGAGGGCCTTCTGAATTGCTTACTAAAATATGTATATAAATTAACATAAAATATACTTTAATTCAGAAAAGATATTTAAAGTCTCATCCCATTAATACAGAGATATATACTTTTAATAAATATATAATAAATATATGATTTTACTCGAATTATAAGAAAGTGGAATACAATCATAATGCAGAGGTCTATACTTTTTAATCGAAGATACATTTGTCATCATGATAAAAATATTAATATTCAAGATTAAAAAATTTCCTCTAAATTAAATGATCCGAAAATATTATCACTATTTTTGCTCACCTCATTAAAATTTATCAATTATTTAATAAAATATTAACTAAATAAAAAAATTGCAAACGCGCGAACTAAACAAAACACAAGGTAATAAGCACTTTATTTCCATAAGAGGATTTTGGAGTGAAGAATATTAGTACTATATCAGTGCGAATTTCCACGAGACCTCCAAGCAAAAAAGCAACTAATATTTTAATTAATTCGTGATTCTTGAGAGTTTCGTTGAGATTTGAACTTGTGATTTTTTTTTTATGACACTTGTTGGATATGAGTCATATGACTCATACTTTGTACTCGAATAACTTATATTGAATGAATTAAGATAAATTTATATATCCACTTTTTATCTCTTTCTCTCTTTTTAACCTGTGATTATGTGTATTTGTACGTGTGTGCGTGTTCAGTGTGAACAATTATTTCTTTGCGAGCCAAATTTTTGGGTATGTTCGAGATAATGGCAGGAATAGGGACATACACAGTTATGATGCTAATCCCAATTCGTGGATCTTATATTGGGAATTGAACCAACCATAGGATTTGAAAATTTTCTCTTCCATACGTGCCAAAAAAAGCCCTTGCAGATATATACTGCTTGATTAGCGAAGTTGATTTCTAAAAATATTCTAAGAATTTTAGGCAAGAAATCTCCATTCCTGATTTGCGAATGCTAAAGTGTTGGGATGATTATCCCAAAGAAAGAGAAAAGACAAAAAAATGAAGCAAGTGGTAGGTTACGTACAAGAGCAAAGACTCAAGAGTCAAGACCATGTTTGTTGTCACTAAGAACTGCTCTTATGCATTGATCAAATTCAAAAGATTAATTACCCACAAAGCATATAATATTGAGAAATCGAAATAGTTCATCACTTCAGAGTACAAAATTGGTTTCTTCTGCTTTCGCAGCATGTGTATATTTCTCAAGATGAAATTTATAGCGATACGTTAGCATGACACAATTTTATCATCTTGCTTGATGATGATTCTATTTAGATTTTGAACACAAATCTTTAAAAATCTTTTTCTTTAATTTACCTAAATTTTACTCTTTCATTTCAAAATCAACCAAAAATATTTGTTCAATGTACAACTAATTATGTGACTATGTTATGTAATAGGGTTATGTTTATCTCATTTTACATAAGATAAACAACTTTCCTACACACACAAAAAGATTGGGTCTCATCACTCATTTTTTTTCTCTCTTTTTACCTGTGAGTCCCATTTGTAATTTTATTTCTATAACACAAAATAATTTTTTTCCTACAACATAAAAAAAGTATTTCCCTGTATAACAATAGTTCTTTACTACAAATACACATTCACGTATATATATGATGGTATCTAAGATGCACCTAATGTTAGGAGTGTAAGGAGCGTGTGAGTAACCAAAATTCTTGAAAAGAAGATGAAATTCAATTTTTATTTGATAAATTATAAAGAAACATTACGAGAAGTATAAAAATTAAAAGCCTGTTTGAATTATGTTTTAAAAAACAATTTTTTGATTTTCCAAAAAAAAAAAAAAACTCATTTGATAAGGTCTGTTTTGTAAAAATAGTTCTAAAAATTATAACTATTTTATACTTTTTAGAATTAAATTTGGAGAACATGAGATTATTTTGATTGTGTTCTGATTTTTTTGTTTTTAAAACCGTTTTATAGAATAGTTAATGAAATATGTGTTTTTTGTATTTTTTTGTTTTAAAAATCAAAACACAAAACAAAAATAACTCAAGATGTATTCTCTAAATTTGATTTTAAAAACAAAAAATAAGTTATAATTTTTAAAACTATTTTTATAAAATAGACATTATCAAACAATTTTTTTTTTAATTTTTTTTTCGAAAATCAAAAAACTATTTTTAAGAACTGAATTCAAACAGATCCCATGTATTAATTGTTTTTTATTTGTGTTTTGACTTTTAATTTAAAAAAAATACATAAAATACTTTTTTTATTAATTATTTTATAAAATAATTTTAAGAAGAGAAGAAATAAAATTATACAAAAACAGCTTTAAAAAAAAACATAACACAATCAAAACAGACAGATAGTATCACTAATAAGAGTCATGATAGGGGTAGCTAATAGCTAGTGGCTAGTGTCCTCCTTTATAAAGGCAATTACATAGTAGTTCCATCTAAGCACCAAACTTTTCACTTTATAGTTTTTTTTCTAATTTGGTTTAGTTGTTAACCAGTCAGATTTATTTCAAGTGAAATCTCAGCATTCTAGCATGTCTAAATCATATCAGTGTCATCTATGAGTTACTAAATAAAAATCATACCCCATAAAAAAACAATCAAATAAAAATAAAAACAATTGCACGAAATGGATCATATGTCATTTATTACAAATTTAATGAGGGTGACTAAAAGTTTTCCTTAAAGAATCAAAAGGCCTGCCTCACCTAGAGTCACGCCCAACTAGGCCAAATTAATCTATCATCCAAGAGTAAAATAAGGGATCTGCTTGCTCTTTTTCTTTTTTTCTTTTCTTTTCTCACTATTACCTTTACAGATTTCCCAAAAATGGAAAAGAAAAATTTAATGAAAATCAGATTCAATCACCAAGGCATTAAGTTTCTCTGATTCACCTAGTAATCTCTCTACTAGTTATGAAGACGTGTGAAAAGCTGAAAACAGCCTCAAACAGAAACAAAGGGGAAAAAATTATTAGAAACTGAGAAGTTTTCTTTTTTGCCAAAAGTAAAATAAAAAAGGGGTTTTATAAGAGTTATGTTGTAGGAAAAGTGATTGTGTCATGTTATAGAGATTCGTTTTGCGTGCCGATTTTTTTTTTTTTTTGCTGCGGGCCCCACAAAATGTTGTGTGTGTAGGAAAATTTTTGTGGTCATGTTAAATGATAGATGATAAACCCAATAAAAAAATATATATGAAGAAAACATATTCCTCTTCATGAACTGTACAATGCCGGTGGTCAGAAGTGGAAGTTATATTTTCTATTAATAAAAAAATGAAGGTTGATCAACTTCCTATGAGAATGACTTTGTTATTTAATATTCACAAACAATGAATGGTAGAACAGTTACTTTGGTATCTGCTTGGAAGCTGAAACAGAGCCCACTAAAACACGCATGCTTGGAAATTCTTCTGCATAACGCCATAGCAAAGGAAAAGAAAAAAGAAACACACCCAAATAAAGCTTAAGAAATTCTCCTACTAAATTATTATTATTATTTTTTAAAAAAAGTACTAATATGAATAACAGAATAAGCATAGAAAGTTCAGTTCCTCCATTAATGGATGCTCTAACTTAAAGTCATATAATTCAGAAACAAAGCATAAGAATCCTTAAGAACTGAATTCCAGTTAGAATATAAGAAGAATTGTGATAACCATATAACCCAATTGGCTGGACAAATCTAAAATCAAACTTAAAAAAACCGAACCAAAATTTTGTACCTTCAGATCATCACTTGATCAAAAATTGCAAAAAAAAAAGAAGAAAAAAGTTTAATTTGAAGTAGTAAAACCTTAATTGGCTAATGGGGTTTGATAAATTCTGCATCTGAAACAGCTGAATCATCGATTTGGCTAACATCATCATCATCCATAGGAGCAGGGAGGTTGAGATCTATCAAACTGTCTCCAAACTTTATGGAACTTCGAACCGGGTTTGTTACTGTTGCTGAACCGGTAACATGTGTTCTCTTGTGTCCACCAAGAGCTTGACCCGAAGCAAAAACCCTGAAACAAACGGGGCATTCATGGATTTTCTTCTCCACCACCATGATAGCACCGTTATTATTCTCATGCCCCACCAATTGAGGTTCATGATCCACCACCTTGATCTTCTTGTGACTCGCTCTGTGTCCACCCAATGCCTGGTAAGATCGAAACACCTTGTTGCACGTGTCACATTTGTACCTTCCTCGTACCCTCGTTGTCGTTTTCAGCTCCTCCTCGGATTCATCACTATCTTCATCTTCTTCTTCTTCTTCTTCTTGATCTTCTTGATCTTCAGCATCATCTTCTTGTTCTTTTTCTTGTTCTTGTTCTTCCTCGCAGTGTTGTTGGCGTTTCCACTTGTCGCGAGACAGCATCATGAGGCAGAATGCGACATCTTCCTCCGTGGTCGTGTCGGAAACCGAGCTTGCTGACTCGTTCTTGATAATGGGTTTGCAAAGTTTGGTTCTTTTTGTGGTTTGGTGATCGAAGAAGCTGAGTTTGCGTGCCCTCTTGGATCGTTTCCGAGTTGGGTTCCTTGATGACTCGGTCTCGCTTTCTCTGTCTTGAAGGATCACGGACCCTGTATCTACAGCAGCGGGGAACGAGAATTCAGGATCCGCGAAGCGAAAGTTCCTCTTTGGGTTCTCTCTGAGGCCATAGGAAAGACCCTTATCTTCTTCTTGATCGAAAGATGATGGTGATGGAGATGAAGCTGACTCGGCCTCGAAGCTGAGTTGAATCGTTGGTGGTGGTGGCGGTGGTGGTGGTGCCTCGTTCGGTTTTGGAGGAACAGGTAGGTTCATCATGTGAGACCTCATGTGACCTCCTAAGGCTCTTCCATTGGAGAAGTTCTTGAAGCAAAGCTTGCACTTGTGCTTCTCCATCATCATCAACAACCAATAAGAAAAAATTGAAGAAAAACCAGAGCAAAGTAACAAACACACACTTGTGTTTAACCTGTTTTTGTTGTGTGAGTGTGTGTGTATCTGTGTGTGTTTTTGCAATATGCAAAACTATAAAAAGAGTAGGTGCCAAGTGAAGAGAAAAATATACACAAGGCCCATAAATATTCAATTTAAAAAAATAATAATATTAAAGTTGATTTTTTTTCTCAATCTTTTTTTTTTGAAGTAATTTCACTTTGTTACCTTTTTCACAGAAAACGCCATAATGAATTCAAGATTTTTAATCTTTTTAAATACTTATAACATGCGAGACTTGCCCGTTTTATCTGTATTTCTATTTTATTTTATTTTATTCCTATATCTCTTTTATTTCCAAAAATACCCTTTGGGATATGGATTAAGAATTAAGATAAAAAAAAAGAGAATTTCAAGAATCTGATTTTGAAGATGTGATTGATATCCTTCAAATTAATTTTGAAATTTTCTCTCTAATCTGTTGAAAATTCTATAATTGTCAAATGAGTTGGGGAAAAAAAAAGAAAAGAAAAGAAAAAGGGTATTTTTAGAAATTCGCAGTAGTTTTGCAGCATAAACCGGTTGCTTGCTTGTCCAAGTCAAGGAAAGAAAACCGAAACTGGTTTTGTTTTTAACTCGTGGCAGAACTGATGGTTAAAATCACCTCGCTGTGATGTAAAGCATAGAGACAACCCATAACCATCAAATTGATGCGTTACACGTAACTCACATCACCTACCTGTCATTTCCGTAGGCAACCAATGGTTAATGCCACGGCGTTTTGGGAAATTGACCTTAATAAACAAAAAACTGAATGAATGTTTTTTCTTTTTTCTTTTTTCTTTTTTGATTTCTTTAATGAATCTTTCTCAGTTTTAAACTTTAATCAGTTACATATATGGCGGCTACGTAAGAGCCAATTGTTGCTTTAGTTACTAGCAAAAAATAATAATCATCAAAATTAATGTGGAAATTATAAAAATTATTAAAGTGTGATTTGTTATTATCCCCAAAACAAATTTTTTTGAGATTTGATG
Organism: Gastrolobium bilobum; assembly: GCF_033153095.1. Lineage (NCBI taxonomy): Eukaryota > Viridiplantae > Streptophyta > Magnoliopsida > Fabales > Fabaceae > Gastrolobium > Gastrolobium bilobum. Next base: position 56,108 of record NW_026899597.1, on the reverse strand, counting down.
ATGATAATGAGGATCAGGCCTTATAGCTATCTGATATGATAATATTGTAATCTTATTGTAACAGTTATTATTTGACATGTTAAAAATCAAAGGGAATAACATCTATCCTTTTAAAGGATATAAACTTATATCCTTTTAGATTCTAATCGTTGATTTCCGTCCATCAACAGTTATAATTTATTGGATTAAAATTATTAATTAATTAATAATAAATTTGGCCCATTAAGTTTGGCCCAATAGATTATGACCGTTGATGGACAAAAATTAACGGTTAGGATCTAAAAGGATATAAACTTATATCCTTTAAAAGGATAGATGTTTTTTCCAAAATTAAAATAAGGTATTAATTATTGGGTCTAAGGAATTTTCTTTGGATGATAATGGTTTAGCCTTTAAATTTGGATCTTAGTTGAAAGGTGTGATGGGAATGAAAGGTGGGGAAATGAAGAGGAAACTAACTGTCATACCTTAGAGAATGGAGTATTTTATGGGATTGGGAAGTAAATGCCGTTTTGTTAGGGTTTGGTAGACCCAGTCCTTGTTCATGCTACTCCTAAGTCTTATTCCTAGTGCTTCCCAACCCACACACTCCCATCTCACGTCTCACACACTAAAACCTTTGCTTTCCTTTTCTTTCTACCAAAGGACGCGGTCCTTCTTTTTTTTGCTTAAATCAATTGCAACATGTTTTATAATGCACCTTAGTCATAAGGGGTGCCGTATGTAATGTGTACAAATTCCCTCTCTCTCTTTTAATTTTTTAAAGAAAATACTTAGCTCCTATAAAAAATTTGTCGTCAATTATTATTATTTCAAGTGAAAAGAAGTTTGATTTCCTTATTAAAGGTATCTAATTTAAAACATTGGAATGAAGAAAATAATCTTGAGCGAGCACCTCAAATATAGGTATGATAATGCTCGAATCGAACAATTCAATCAAAAAAATTTAGATTATTTAGTGAAGATATATTCTCTCACGCAAGAGTCATCAACTGTGAGCATCAAACTCGTGATCTCGTGGTCATGAATGCTTTAATACCATGTAAACAATTATCTCACCGTGAAGATCCTCTAATATAGTATGAATTCGCCCATACTTTTATCAAATTAAATCATATAAATTGGTGAATTCGTGGAAAAAATTTATCAATTTTTTTTGAAAATAATGCATTGATATTTGCTTATGGATAGATGAGTGGTCCTTATTATTTTGTTTTATCCAATAAATATTTTTGACTTTTGACCAAACCAAGTTAAATTATGTCATTTTTTTTCAAATTATTATGTGACATTACTCTCTTTGTTAATGTTATTCACGTATTTGATAGTAAAATAAGAAAAAGTATTATGATTTTGTGTTTGGACAAATAACTTAGATAAATGTTTAGTAAAATAAATTTGATTAGATAAATTTAAAATTTCTGTCCAGGGATATTTGATATTACAAACTGTTTAGATTGAACACACATCTATGCAAATTCTATGCCTAGGGTGGTAAAAAGACTATTTTAGACTTTTAGTTGAAGGTCGAGTTTGACTATAAATTTTTGTATTCACCTGCAAAGACTTTATTAGTTGAATTGGTTAATATATTTGGTTAAATTTAAATTATTATTAGTATAATCTAAAGGAAAATTGAATAGTATTTGGATAGACATTTAAAATAAAATTAATTTGTATAGGACCAAATTGCATGCTTAGATGTCAACACATTTGTAATGTATTTTATTATAGGAGATTAATTTTCTCATGAATTTGTTTTTCATGCTATACATATAATATAAGAGTGGGATTCACAAAAAGAAAAAAAGATAAAAAAAAATTAATATAAAACCCACTCATATATTATATATATGGGCTTTATACTTCTTCAATCATTGTAGAAATTTTTTTTTTGCAGTTGACTCAAAAAAATAGGTCCCGTCGTTTTTAGAAAAAAAAAAAAACGACCCATTTTTTAATGTGAGGCTTGCAGAAGATGATGATTTTTGCAATGACAGAAGAAGCATTTTAGCATATATATATATATATATAGTATGAGAAAAATATTTCATATAAAATGAAAAAACTATTCTCCTTTATTACACGATGTAGTAATCAAGTGTTGGTTTCAAACGTGTTGCTTGACCAGACTGCAAATTGTTTCTCTGTCTGAAACGTCAATAAGGAAGTTCGGATTTTGGGGAGACTAACCACTGATAAAGTTTAGAAAAGAAATTACCTTTATCCTAATAAGTTATACATATTTAAATACAAATTATAATACTTTTTAAAAATAATTTCATATTTAAAATATAATTAATTAACTCTATGAAATAGAATTTTTTTTTATTATTACATAAGTAAGGCAACTGCCTAAGAATGGGAAGGGGGAAGTGTCTTGGGAAAAGTGAAACCTCCGATATTAGCATTATACCAAAGAAGACAAGAAGGGTCAAGCCAAATCAACTGTTTGAAAAATAAAAATTTTCCTGTGTTTACAGATAGAATTGGATAAAAAAAAATTAACTAATTCAATTTAGATATTTTTTTTAAGGGTTTAAAATTTCTAAAATTACTTTAGATAACTTTATCTAATATTCACCAAAATACACACACAAAAAATAGGCTTTTTGACCTTTTTGTCCCTTATTAATTAATTAATAACCATTGTATCCTTTATTAAAAACTATCTACCAATCTGTCTTTCTTTAATCGATTAACTTGAATATTTAATCGATTAAATGGTGAAAATTAGGAAAAATCATTAACTTGATTTAATCGATTAAATTTTCAAATATAATTGATTAAATCTTCGAGAAAACAAATCTCTCAAATCAGTGTTTTCAGACACCCTTGGTTCCTCTGATTCAGATACACCAACAGGAAGTTTGTCCCCAGTCTTATCCATTAGTGGTGTCCATATCAGTAGCTTTTCACTTGCTGAGCCCAAAACATCATTTGAGGAAGATGGATCTCCACCACCAGATGCTCTATATTCTGGTTCAACTCATGATGAGCAACCATTCGTGGTACATCCTAAATCCTAATCCATTTCATTTTCTTGATTACAATATCATCATAAAAATAGTTTTAAGAAAATGATATATGATTTTGTATTCTAATTTTTGTTACCTAAATGTCTAGAAACTCGAACTTTTTCACAAAGAAGGTGTTTCTACCAAAGATGATGCAGCAGAAGAATCATCTCGTCGTACTCTCAAATTGTTTGGAACAACTTTGTTGAAGATCTAATCGATTAAATCTTCAAATCAACGATTTTTGTCAGTTTTGACCATTTAATCGATTAAATCTTCAATTTAATCGATTAAAGAGGGACAGAGTGGTAAATAGTTTTCAATAAAGGACAAAATAATTATTAATTAATTAATGAGGGGCAAAATGGTCAAAAAATTCAAAAAAATGAGGGTTATATTTGTTTCTCTCTTTTCTTCACATGAATCCATATGGAGTATGGACCCACACATTTTTATGTGTGTATTTTGATTAACATTAGATAAAGTTATCTAAAGTAACTTTAGAAACTTTAAACCTTTCTTTTAAATATCATTTAATTGGTTTTGTGCAATTTAGGAATATATTCGAATTCAATTCAAATCGTTTAATATTTTTTTTTTGTTTTTTATCACAATTTTTAATATATAATTTTTTCAAATCATAGAAATAGAATTTAAATCAAAATACATTAAATACAAGTCTAAACTAATTCATCAAAATTCAATAAATATTAATTCAAACAAATTCATTCTAATCAATCCTATAATATATCTCCAAAAAAATTGCTTACAAAATTACTTTTTAATAAGGACTTTTTTTATTAAAAAAATCGGTCTTTTGAAATTGTAATTGAAGTGTGTGATATGATTGTTGTTGTTGCATTTCAGAGCACCTGGAGTAATACAGGAGGAATTGATGCGAATTAGGTAGAAGCCTTGTATTTTGCCATTTTTCTAAACCCGGTGATAAGAGAAAGGTTGTACTTTAATTAATATGCTTTAAAAAAGACCTTGGAAAGGTATTACGGGGTCAAGGGAAAAATTATAAGGGAAAAATTATACTTCATATTAACTTGAACCATTACTTAAGAGTAATTTAACATGTTTTTCTTAATTTTTTTACATATATTAATAGAAGTGGTCTATTGCTAGTTGGGCTATAGCCCAATTGGTAACTAACCAGCTTTTAGGCAACAGGCCTGCCGATGGGGCATCATGGAGAAGAACCTTAAAGAGTACATATATAATCCTTGGTTTTTCAATTTTAAATTCAAATTATTTTGAAATAATTATGCATATTTTTATTATAAATATACTTTATATTCTTTCTTTTTTTGGTAATCAATATACTGTAAAGTATGTTAATTAATTAATGATGTATCCATACTTTACATTTTTTATTTTTTTAAATATTTTTTCTTTTCTTTTATATTTATTAAACTTTATAATTTTAAAATGAAAACAATTGTACAATGCATGGGATACTTACTAGTACTTACTAGTTCTCATTAGGGTGTTCACGGTCTGGATTAGATCGGTTTTGGAAGTAAAAATCATCCGATCCAATCCCTTCGGTTTGATTAGATAATCATCCATTCGGTTTTGATTTTTTTTCAAATCCGATCCGATCCAATCCAATTTTTTCGGTTTGGATTGGATTGATTTTCGATTTTTTTAAAATCCTAAAATTTATTTCATGATTATTGTGCAAATAACATCTTTTGTATATATTGGCTTTGTAATTTTATTTTATTTTTGAAATACAAAAGCATTAGTAAACTATAATATAATTTTTTTAATTTTGGCAATGAGATATGAAGCTCTATAAAAATAAAATTTTGTTGATGAGATATGACTAGATTTTTTCTTGGGTTTAGTTGATGGGTTAATGAATCTTGGGTTTAGAAATTTTTAGGCTATGATTAGATAAATACCCAAGTAGGTAGAGGAAAATTAATATATCGGATCGGTTTGGATTGGATCGGTTTTCATCAACCCATCCAAAAATCGATCCAATCCAATTAAAATTTGCAGTTTTTAATCGGTTTTCAGTTTTTCGATTTTCAGTTTATTCGGTTATCGATTTTTCGGTTCGGTCACCGCGGTTTGAATCGGTTTAGATCGGTTGATGAACACCCCTAGTTCTCATACACCATACATCCCCATTGCAATAATTTGGTTTTAAAATTATTTATTTTTGAAATAATAAATTTTGTGGCATAGATAAAACCAAAAATAAAATGAATTTTGTGATTAGTCTGTTCAACTCATAAAACAAGAGCTAAGAACCACCGAAAAAACTGGTTAAATTAGTATAAAAAAAAAGCAGTAGTTGTTAGTTTGTTTTTGTTTGGAGCTTCGCCCCTTAATGTTATCAAAAAAAAAAAAAAAAGCAGTAGTTTATTGGTCTAAAATAATTTTTTTTTTAGCTCAACTAAAAATATATTTTCAGCCAAATAAAGGTTTAATCTCAAATTACAAGTTCCACATACAACAAAACCCATGTGAATGCAAGACGTGATAATTTGTTTCCTTTTTAGCTTTTATAGATGTATGCTTAAATATGTCACTTACAATCCCTTCCTATAAGTTATATGTTCGAAAATATTATTTAATGTTCAATACTATTCACTTTATTTTTATTTTTGTGGTATTCAATCACCAATATTATTCACTTTATTTTTATTTTTGTGGTATTCAACTATGATGCACAGACATTGACACGGGACACGACGCGACACGTCAACACGTTAATTTTAAAAAATGGCATATTTCGACACGTTGGGATACGTTTTGATATTAAATAATATTTTTAATATGTATAATATAATTTATATTTAATAGATATAACAGTCCATAATAAGTCATATAACCAATCAAATATTCAAATTTCATAACATAAATATAAACAAAAATAATTTTTCGTACCTTGTTAATTTTTCATGTCAAATTTCATAACAGAAAAAAATTTATTTATAAATAATTTTTTTTATTTTTAGTTAATAAAATAAAATTAAGACTAATAAAAAAACGTGTCCGAGCGTTAATTGCGTGTCGGAAAAACGTGTCGGAGCGTGTCCGAGCGTTGACCATGTGTTCTAAAATATTGACCGCGTGTCCGAGCGTGTCCGTGTCGGATACGTGTCCGACACGCACAATTCAAAGAAAATAGCGAGTCCATGTTTCACAGGTATTCAATCACACAAGGAAAATAAAATCCTTACCAAATTTTCACACTACTTACTCAAGACTCAAATTTGAGAATATTGATTAAGCTAAAAAAATTAGCTCCTAGTTAATTTGAAACACCCTTAGTTAATCTTTCTGATCGGGGAATCAACAACTATTTAGGATCTGTTTGAAGGATAGGATACGATAGGCTATCATATTATGCTTTTATCCATTGTTTGGTGGATTAACAAAATATGATAAGCTTATATTATTGGCTTATTTTATCCTATCCGCAACAAGATAAATTATCCTAAGGAGAAACTCAAAGTTAGGAATAGACGTAATACCATAGCAAACGTCACATCCCTCTCATCCCATATATAGTCATATGCTCTTCTCCAACAAACTTTGTTGGTCATGTAAGGGTTAGCCTTTACTGTTGACCACCCACTGCCATTGTCGGCCATTGGCCACCTCTACCACCATTATTGCAACCACTATCGCTATGAGTTACCAGCCACCATCCCCAACCACCAAGCATTAGCCACATCACCATCAATCAGACCCTACAGTGGCAGAGTCAAAATAATTTTTAGTTTGTGCCAACAATGTACATATAACACAAATTAATCCCATGGTTAGGTAACAACTGTGTGGATTTTCTTTTACTGATTTTTCAAATCTACAAAACCTAACGCCACGAAAACATGTACAGAGAACACAAAAGTTGGAAACTTTTTGAGTCTCTTAAGAGACAAACAGAGAGAAGTCCAAAAGCTTTCTCTTTTGGAATGAAAAAGAGAGACTTACAAAAAAAGAGAAACTTTCAAGCGTTCTTCAGTTTGCTTTGTTTGAAACTAACCCAATTGGATGGTGGGTGCCGGAAATATAGAGCGGTTACCATGGAAGGAGGCGGCCACAGCGGGTGGTAGTGGGTCAAAAAAATAACACCCCTCTATATGGAGTATTAAAACATATGAAAGTTAAGAGAGATAGTTTAAAAACAAGGTTATTGTCTTAAAAAAAACAAAAAACAAGGTTATTAGCAATCTCAAAAGTAGAAGCACGCTGCTAGCCGCTGTAGTAGATACAAAGAATGGAAAACCCAAAAAGTGAAAAAGTGTGTTGTCTTTACAAAAAAAATATGAAAATATTGGAGAAAAAATAAAATAAATAGTTGTTTTGTCTAGTGAGTGCCCTCTTTTTTGCATTTGTTCTTTTCTTCTTCTTATTTGTACTTTGTGTATTAGTCCTTAAAACAATTAAGGAAGCATGGATGACAACTAGTCAGCCTACTTACCATCTGGGGCATGGGGTTGAAGAAGGAGCGCAGAGAGAGAGAAATATTCGTGTGTGAGCATCAAGGAGGAAGGTGTGGTGGTAATACTTGAAGCCATTGTACTGAATGAAAACTTGCCAATACCATTGTGCCAGGGTGCAATTGGTTTCAGCTACTGATGCTACCTGAAGTCATGGTAGTGAGTGAAATTTGCTGGAAGGGAGCTAGTGCTAAGGCACCCGCTGGCACCAAAGTGGCTCCGCCACTGAGCCCCCACAATTGCCACTAGTCACCAATGCATTGTCACCACCATTGTTGTCATCGCCATTGGCCACTGACACCATCCACCACCTCCTATCACTGTTACCTTAGCCACCAGGCACCAACCATCATCACCACCGCCGCCATTAATCAACCATCATAATTGCCACTGGTCACAATCGACGCTGCCACCACCCACCCCCACTTGCCACCACCACCTTCGTTGTCACCATTGACCACCTCGAGCCACCACCACGCATAATCACCAGACATTAGACACCAACCATCACCTCCATCACCACTATTAATGAAAGAACCCACACCGTTAATTAAGAGAATTAAGTAATTAATTATGTTAAATTAGGAAATGATTCCATAATTGACCCTAATAATTATTAAGAGACTTTAATAATTATGATAAGTGATTAAGAATGCTGAAAGTCGCTTTTAGGAAGAAAAGTGCAGATACCAGTTCTGCTAGTCGGTATAAATGCGTACCGAAAAAGTATCCCAGAAAATTATTATAAAGGCATGATAATTACTAGAATAATATGTAGGACTTGTAAAATGAGTTTCAAGTCAAAACAATTAGAACTGGTTCTAAAAACTGATACTGGCTATGAAAAGCGTGTACCGGAAAGGTGTTCCAAAAAATATAATAAAAATATGATAATTCTTGTAAAATTGAGTAGGTTAAGAATCCTGATTTTGGGATTAAAATGCTAAGCGTAGCAATTAAAGTTAATACTGTGTGTTTTAGCTTAAGTGGCTATTTATATGATTGGCACATGATCCTAGGGCAATTCCTTTTGTCTTGAGCGTGAGTTTCTGGTCCTCCAGCAGCTGAGTGTTTCTCCTCTTGTCACCTTCACCTTCCCTCACTCCTTGAACCAAAGGAGCCATTTTTACTCTTGGTTTCTCTAACTAAACACCTTGTGGTTGTGGAGAGTAGCCTTGTGAGTGAGTGAGACTCCTTTTTTCTGAGTATCCAGCTGCTGTGAGGGAGTGTGGTTGGGCTGTGTTCCTTGGTGGTTAGGTAGGGGCCTTTACCTTGGCTTTGTGGAGCTTCATGGAGCTTTCTTTGTGAAGAAAGGAACCACCTTGCTGTGCATTTTCGTGCACCCTTCCAAGTCAGAATCTTGGGAACTAGTTGTGAGCTCCAAGAGCCTTCCTTTGCTGAGTTGAAGCCTTGAGTAAGTGTTGAACCTTTGGTCTTGTGTTTTGATGATTAAAAGAGGTGTCTTGGTATGTTTAATGAGTTAAACAAGTAACCAACAGTTGTATGAACCTTAATGTGCCTAAAAATGCATGCTTTAACGTGTGTAAGTGTTAAAAATGGAACCTTGGAAGGATATATTCGTGAAATGCAGAAACTGCATTCTGTCGCGAAATATCCGGATATTGGATATCCGGATATGTCCCCGAGGAATATCCGGATATTCTGGGATTTCGTAGAACAGTAGCTGTGCTGTGTGTACAGTAGGCTACTGGGGGTTTGTGGACCCTAGATTGATGAAGTTGAACTTCTATTTTTAATGAGCTAAGTAAGAATCATGTGATGAAGGGCTTGTGGCTTTGTTAGAAGCCTTAAGACGTAAAACGTAAGGAAATGCGTTGTCTTTATGTTGTATGCTTATAGAATACGATTATAGATGTATTATTGGTCCATAACAGATTGTGATACTGCTGTGTTTGGGCTTTGAGATTGTGGACTCTTGGCTTGGATAGCTAGCTTGCAAGGTAAGCTTGCGTGTCCTCGGTTTAGCCATGTTGTGATTCCACCATATCCCATGGGGGTATGGTTATATGCATGCTGTGTTACATGCTTTTGATGTTTTCGAAATGCTGTTGAGCTGTTATATGCTAGTGCCTTTATGATCTGCATATGGTGTTCCACCTATACGGTAAGCCTGAGTATGTGGTACATACAAGATGGTGAGGCTGTGGGTGAGGTGTAAGCAGTGTTCCTTGTACTACATGTAGGTGATAGACGTATTCCTGCATTTCTCTGGCCAGTAGAATAATATTGACACACATGGCATGAATATCTGTTACACTGCATAATTTTGGAACTTATATTTATATAAATGCTTTTAGAACTTATATTGCACATGTAAGTGAGCTTGGGGTGGAAGATCCTTGAGGACCCTTTGTCTTACTGAGATTTCCAGTTTAGAGATCTCACCCCACGTTTGGGGAATGCTTATTTCAGGATCAGGTAATGTGGGGGTTGAGGCCCCAGGCGGAAGGAGGCCGGAGCTGAGTTAGATATTGATGATATTATATGCTGACATGTTGGATGCTGGATATGCTTGCTGCTTTTATGCTTTCAGCTTCATTTTATGATTTTGGATTATCGTGTTGAGACTCTGTCGTTTATGCTGTTGATTTGGTGAGCATGGGGATTGTCCATGCCACGTAGACTTGTTATGTCTTGTTTTATTTAGAGTTGTATTAATGTATCAGGATATTGTCTGGATTACGTGATGTAATGCCGTGACTTAGATACTCACTTTATATTTTTTATTGAGGTATTTTAGTTAGTTGTCTTGCAATTTACATACAGGCATTGTTTTTATGAAATCGATTAAGTAATCAACTTGGCTAAGCATAATGATGTCATAATTTAAAAGAAAAAGATATTCCGCAATTTTTTTATTAAACGCTGCTTAATACGATAGTATGATACATTACCAGGTATACATGAGGTGTTACAATTAGTCAGCTATCACAATTGCCACCAGTCACCATTGGCACCACCGCCATCACCACTTTCACTAGCCGCTCTCACGTGCCACCACCGCACCAACCACCATCATTGTTGTCGTCGCCATTGGCTGCCAACTAGCCATCGTCACCCATAACCACCAAGCAATAACCATTACCACAAATGTTGTCGTCATCAGTCAGCCACTACAATTGTCACCGACAATTACTGACGCCATCACCACTGGTCCCCATAACTGTCACTACCACCACTTCAACCAGCCACCCCCACCTGCCACTGCACCAACCACTACCACTAGTCATCGACCATCAATATTGACAACTAATTTAAAATTTAATTCCAAATTTTTTTTTTGGTGAGGATATAATTTTTTATTTTAAATTTTATGTAAATTATTTATGTTTTTAGTATCTTTTATTTAAAATTATGACATTAATTTTTTTTAATATTTTAAAATAAAAACTAATGTGTAAATAAGTGAGAAAAAGTTTAAATAGATAACAACATACTTAAAGAAGAATTCGTGATCTCACAAATAAATGCAAGATCAAAAAGTGCAAAAGGTAAAACTTTCTTAGTTACAGTGTCACGGGTAATTCAACAATTTCTGGAGAAAACAATACTAAAAAATAATTATGTTAGTTAATTATGGATTTATTAATTTTAATAAAAGAAAAAGAATTAAATTTTTAGGGATTTCAGGATAATATTTGATTTGTTTAATTAAACAATTGATCTACAAATCCTAAACTAGATTAAACATATATAGAATGACACCGAAAGCAAATTCAAAACTGACCACTCGACACAATTATGGAGCCAAATTTTTTATAGGATTTATTTTCAAGATAGAAATGCACACAAATAGAAGATAAGACCAACTTGAATATAAATTTGATGTGTTCTCAATATAAAGTTTTTCACAAGTTATCTTAAAATCTGTTGCCAACATATCTTTGCAGAAGTTTAGTAAAATATAATTTCATAAAAACTTTTTTTTATAAAAAAGAAAAAAGCTAAAAGCTCACGGGAGCTTTTTTTTTAAGATGTATGTCCATTTTTTAGAATTTTTATATTTATTTTTCAATTATATACTTATTCTATATTTTTATTTATAAATTATATCATTAACCTTAATAATTTACCTTAATAACAAATTATTTTATCTACCTCCTTTGAAAATCCTACAAACAACTTTATACAATTATCAAACAACTTTTAACTTTACTTTTTTAAACTTTTTTCTTTAAATTTAGCTTAAAAATAACTTTTAACTTAAAAAAAATGTGTCAAATGGCTCTTAGGCTTTGTTTGATTTCAATTCTTAAAATTAATTTTCTATTTATAATTAAAACATGAAACAAAACTTACTTAAGTTATTTGTATGTTTTTATGAGGATATTATATTCAAATAATTTTTAATTGATATAAATAAGACCTTTTTGAGATACCATGTAACAACTTTGCTTGTAATAATTTTTTATATATATATGAATGTCGATATTGTGAAGATGAGGGATCCTTTCACTCCGATATAAGATTAGGAAGTTTTATTTTCTATCTCAGCCATTGATTTTTGTCAATCCAACAGTTATAATTTATTTAGAATTAATAATTAATTGATTGAATATAATTCAATAAATTATAACAGTTAGATAGATGAAAATCAACATTATGAGATGAGAAGTAAGATTTTTTAGTCTTACATTGGGGTCAAAAGATCTCTCCTTTATTGTGAATAATAAAACTATCACAGAATCCTCTAATTCAGTTACGATGTGTCTTCACCCAATAGTTAAGTTTTTTAGGTTGAATGAATTTATATTATGGGATCAACATGAGTGACAATTTGGTTTGATACGACACACACAGTCACACAACACAAATTTAATATAAATATGAATACATTCAACATAAAGTTGGCCTAAATTTGAAAAAAGGATTAAAATCATTGACACGAACATGACCTATGTATTTTTCAGTTGACACGATATGACACGAATAATCTCCAACCTCAAAGTGTGTCATTTGTTATGCTAGTTGACGCCACATAACATAACATAAATAATCTGTCAATCTTAAAATGTGTTATTCATTACGCCGGATGATATGATACAATAAAACACAAATAATTTGTATATGACATAACACAACACAAATAACTTATACAAAAATTAATGTGGGTCAATTTCGTGTTTGTAACACATCACGAATTTTTCGTGTCAATTTTTACCAATATGAATTTGAAAACAATTCGACTGCAATATAAAATTTTGTGTTGTGTCATCGCATCATGTTGAAATTATTCAACCTAATATTGGAACTTCTACATCTATGGACTAGAGTTCAGTTCCTGTCACCCTATTTTTTAATAAAAATTTAATTTTCATGTTTCAAACCCTAAAACAAAATAATATATAGTAATTTATATAACATATCTTCATAAATTACTTTTGAAATTAAAAATAAGAACCGTAATTGATTTTATTTTCTTAAATTATTCACCCTCAATTGATATCATTGTCATTGGCGCCGCCAGAGGTGCAGCGGTTGTCCGAACATTATAAAATTTTCAAAAAGAATTCCATGAAACAAATTTTTCAAAAATAATAAAATCAGAACTCAACCAAACAAGTGACAAGTCCGGTGACAATTTTGTAAATGAGTAATTTCATTAATGTTAATTTTATATCAATTTAGAGAACTTCGAACACAATCTTTTACAATCAGAATTCAGAACTCATCTTGCGTCACGCGGAAGTCCATCGCGTCTCCCACGGCCGCTTTTTCAAATTAAGTATATTTTCTTACTTTATATTTTTTTTCAAAACGAATAGCTCAAACACTTTTTTTTCTCTTGCAATTTTTTTATACACATTCTAATCACCTCTCTTTGAGAAAAATCAATCCTTAGTATTTTATAAATTTTAATTTTTTGAGTCAGCTATTAGACTAATCCTGAGCCAAGACTTAATCATAAATAAAATTCATCGCCCCTTCAAAAATATATTTTGTGAGAATTAAACTCAGTTTCTCTCTCAATGTAGTACTAAACCTATATTGCCAATTAATCTTGAGTAATTTTTTTTTCAAGTCTAGTATTACGGAAGAAAACAAGAACGATGGATTATGGTTTTAGGAAAACTACAGTAAAATTGGTTCAAATATCACTATTAAATAAGAAAGAGACAAACTCATAACACATTTTAATTTAAAATTTTAAGGTGTTAAATTTTATGGGTCTTACACTTAATAATCTTAAATTAATATATTTTTAACGAGTGTGAAATTTCACTTCTTATACTTTGATTTCCAATTTATATATCCTTTTTAGAATGTCCTTGCTTTATCGATGACCATGATAGTTAAAATCTCAATTAAATATTTTTATCAATACTTCAAGCGTTTTTACAAATTTGTGATTTTTTACAATTTTTTTTTGCCATTACAATTTTATATTTTATGATTTTTTTATCTCTTTATTTTTACGTAAAATCCCGTTTTTAACTACTTTGTCAATGACTGCTGGTATGGAGATTTTTTTAGAAATCTTAGAAAAGTGGAATAGGGTAAAAAATATATTTCAATGCTTGATATGAAAAAACTGAAAACATTATCAAGAAACTTTTTTTTCTCCATCATTTCAGTTTTAATAATAGAATTCCAAATGAAAATATCATTTCATATATGATATTTTTATTTTTCCATAGTATCATAACCCAACATTTGTGAAAAAATTTTAGATCTACCAAATACCTTTTCATAAATTATCCGAAAAAAGAATTTTCCACTATATTCCTAAAAAATCATTTCTCGGTAAAAAATAATATACCTCTATCAAACGCCCCGTGAATCCCATGCGTCCGGAAACTCATTGCACGCTGCTTTTGCTTATGGATTGTGACTTCGGGAACTTTAATTTAATCGCAACTTGCTTCACTTCATGCTACTTCCCATCATTTCACTTTGATTTGGGAATACAAGTCAAACTCGTTGCACTGAATCACTTATTTTCTAAAATTATGTGAAGTGAGATAAAAAAATACAGATGGATTTAAAATTTTATATTTTTAGTCTGATTCATTTTGCCTTCGTGTCAATTTGTTGATTTTATGGACAGATCTGTTAGCCTATTTATATTTATATTTTTAATAATATTTCCTAAAAATAACTACCACTATTAGAAAAATCCATATTTTCAAAGGAATTTTTATTTTGCAAACGATAAAAATTTCGTCAAAAATACATTTTTTTGACAGAATTTTCAACGGAATTTTTCTATTAAAAATACTTCGTCGAAAGCTGACGGATTTTTTTCCGTTGAAACTTGAAATAGAAAAATTTTTCCATGAAAATTTAGACCAAATTTTTTTTCCATCAAAAGCATTATTTTTCCGTCGACAAATAAAGGCATGATATAATATTTATTTAATAAATTCCGTCAAAAAATTCTGTTACAGTTTGCAACTGAATTTAACTAGAATTCCGTCAAAAATATCAACTAAATTTTTTTCGTCAAAAATACCAATAGAAATTTTTCTGTGGAAATTCTGACAAAAATTAAAAAAACCACATTTCGTATTAGCTGGTCCAACATTTCTACTCTGTTCATCTTTTTCTTCACAAAACAGACAGAGAAAATCAAAAAGAACAAAGAAACTAAAATAACAAAAATGCAACATCATCAATCCAAATCATTTTCATACCAACAAAAAGAACGACCAGACCCTATTTCTACAACTACATCTTGAAAAAAAAAACCTTATCTTCTTGTTTCTCCTTTTCTTGATACAAAAACAAAACTATTGCTTTATCACCATAACAAAAAAGAAAATTTGAAAAAATCTACAAAAATTTTCTTTTCAAAGCATCACTCTTTCATCTTCTTGTTTCTCCTTTTCTTCTTCTCGCTGGCAGAGTACAACTCTCCTTCGGTAGTCTCTTGCCAACCTTCAATTTTATATATTAAAACGTAGAAATATAAAATTGAAAAATATTAACAAATTTATATAAAAAAAAACCTTAGATTTATAATACTAAAAATTCTATTTTTATAATACTAGTAAAATATCATTTGTTTATTTAAAAAAAACCTTAGATTTAATGACTTCGCTTTAAAAATTTAGATTTTTTATGCCTTTTCTTAAGCTTAGATTTGTTATAACTTTTTTAGAATTAATTAAAAGTTTGGATTTGATATAATTTGAATGTTATTATCTTGTATAATTTTAAAGAAAAATGAAAAGAAGAAGAAGTTGGTCTGTTTAGACTTGCAGGCCAACCTTAAACGGTCCATACTAATAAAATATCAGATCGTTTAATCCTTTGTCTTTTTGGCCTAACAGTTAAATAGATCGGGCTTATACAATCTCACTTTTGAATAGAAGCAAGATATTTATTTATAGGAAAAAATGTGTGTCATCTTAAAGGATGTAAAATTGTGTCATTTTAAGAGAGAGAAAGAAATAGATAAAGGAGGGAAGAGAGTTGACAAAAAAAATAAAGGTGTGGGTCTCACCTCTTTGTGAGAGTGAAATAATATAAGTTGTGTCATTTAAAAGGATAAATATTTTTTTCTTATTTATATCAAATGGTGGTAGCTCAGTTGGCGCATAAGAGCTAAGCAGGTGGGGATGAGAGCATGTGTTTGAATCTCTCCAGTACCATCTTAGGAAGAGGTTTAAAAACCTTAATCGAATTAGTTGCGAAGCAATGAACCGATTGGAATATTTCCAAAAAAAAGATATTTATTTATTTTTTAATTCTATGAAACATACATGTGTTATTTTTTATTTGGTTTCTAATGAATTAGTATTTTTAATCATTCAAAGTTTAAATTTCCAATATTTTTGCACTTCCGTTCAAATAATGAATCGAAAATGAATAATGTGTAGAATACTCATATCTTGATTGTGACCGTGACTCTCCATAATGGGTTCATCTAATTTCATGTTACATGAGAAAAGATATTTTATGTTGTAGAGACACATATGGTGGGACTCACTATTTACAAAAAAAAAATGTCACGATTTTCGATGGGTCTATAAGAGATAAACTACTCTTATATTGCATAAGAGTACTTTTTTCCCTGCATAATTTTGCTTTTACTCAGTTTTAGAAGTTTTATGGTTTATGCTTCTACACTAGTATCAATGAACCATTTTGGGAAATCTTGCACTAAATGTGTGAGTCTCACTTCTTTGTAAGAGTGAAATGACATAACTTATGTTATTTAAAAGGAATTTTTTTCTTTATTATATTAGTACAATTTTAAAATAAAATACTACTAAGAAAGGAAAAACAATTATCGTGTTAAAAGACAATTCTCTTATCATGTTATACAAACAATTAGTGCGAGATCCACTATTTTAAAATAAAAAGAAAAGAAAAGAAAATGCAGCACAAATATGAATGTATGTCTAGAAAATTCAACTTCTGTCACGCAACATGACAAATGCAAAACTTATATATATATATATATATATATATGTATGTATATATATATATATATATTTTGTGAAACATATTTAGTAAAGTGATATAATTTGATCATTTTTAAACATATGGGTCCCATGAATATAACATGCGTTCTTATCATGTGATTTACACATGTCGCATTTGTGGAGCACACATGGTCAAAAATGTCAAAAAATAATCAAATTATACAATTCTGATAAGTAGTTTTTAAATTATAGTATATGTTTTTCTCGTCATCTCCTGTAATTTCAAAACGATGTTTGTTTTGAGATTTGAAGAAAAAATAAAAGGCATTCTAGAAATTTTACTTCTCTCTATTAATAGGATCGTATTCCCAAAATAATTTTTTTTTCAAATCTCAAAATAACATTATTTTAAGTTGCAGGAAATAATTTTATCTATTGTGATAGAAGAAACACTAAACTCATATGAAATTGATAATTTATTTTAAAAAAATTATACTACTTTGATCATTCCCCTTGGTTTGCGCCCTCATAATCTAAACATGAACAAATTCTCATCGTATGTTAATTTGTTCACATAAGGTGGATTTTGAGTTTTGACATATGGTAGGCTACTTGTTTTTTACATGAAAAAAATATTATTACTATGGTGGTTATTATTTATCGTGATAGATGAAATGTTGCCTACATAAAGGGTGTTTGAGCAAGTTTTAAACTTTCCTAGAAAAGCATAACAAATATGCTTTAGAGAAACAGTTTTAAAGAGAGTTTAGGAAAAAAAAAAAAATCAAGTTAGAACATCTCTAGAGTGAGGGAGTTAGAGAAAATAATATTAAATTTATTTTCACACAGAGAGAATTTTTTTTTTTTTTTTTGGATATTCTCTATATTTTTAGTGGATTATTTTTTAGAGCTCTTCCCGTGATTGTTCGTAGTTGAATTTTTCACGTAAAATCTTTTATATCACTATTATTGATATCTTCTTATACGTATTAATTTATTACATTTGAGAGCAAAATACGTATCTTATAAATACAGAAGCAATAATAGAAATGATATTTAGTTTAGAAGAGAAGTAAATATAATTATTTTTTTTTTTTTAAATAAAATATAAAATTTTTAACAGCTGGGTGGATTCAATCCAAGGTAGAAGTTAGAACTGTCAGTAGCTAGCACAGAAAACGGTGGGGCCACATAAACTATTGATCTACCTTTGTCGTCGTAGGTCAACTCAAGTATGAGCCAACTATGTATGAGGAAATAACAAATCACGGTAGCGCGAAAAATATGTGAATACACACCAATTCTCAATTCTCCACGTTTTACGAATGTGATTAATATTTTTCACGTGCAGACACATATATCGAGTCATGTAAACAGAAAAGAGACGAAAAAAAAAAAAAAAACACGAGCTGATATATTTTTATACGTATATTGATGATAAAATTATTTTTTACAATACGAGAAATATTATTCCTTTTACGAATTGGCAATTATGTTGTGTAAGAATTTTAGTTTAAAAATGTTATTTACACAGCTATTTTATTAAAAACTGCATAATTATTAATTTTGCTATATAATTAAGAGTTTTATATATGATTATTTTACACTGATAATTTAGTAGCGGAGCCGAGAAATAAACCTAGCCAGTTCCAAAAAAATTCAGCCAATGCCAAAATATTCAGCCCAGCATGGGCGAATTTATATGGTTGCCAACGTGAGCAAGTGCAGACATAAAAACAGAGTAAATATCATTTTAGATCCTCAATAGAAAAACATGATATCCGTTTTAATTCCTTAGGAGAAAAAAAGTCAACCTGTGGTCCCTCTGAAATTAAAAGAAGACCTATGTACGTCAAAAAGGACTAATATAGGTACTTTTTTTTAAGGGATTAAAATGGATTCCGTATTTTTTGTTGAGGACCCAATAAGGTATTTACTCAAAAAAAAAAATTCATTTGAAATAACAAAGCTTGATATATATAAATAGTTGGTGAGCCATCTTTACTACTGCAGAATTTGCTAGGAGAATAACTTGAAATAATATTTAAATTTTTTTAAGAGCTTGAAGAGTAAATTGCTCTTTGCGTCCTCAACAAAAATCATAGGGCCCATTTTAATCCTTTAGAAAAAAAAAATTTGACTTGTGTTCCCTCTAAAATTCAAAGAAGAACCACATTAGTCCCTCAAAATAACTAACATGAATTTATTTTTAATTTCAGAGGGACCACGAGTCGAATTTTTCTCTCTAAGAGGTTAAATTGGCCCCGTGATATTTGTTGAGGCAAAAGGTACTTTTCTCTAACTTGAAATAGCATTTATAAAAAATGAGATATGCATGAAATAACAAAGCTTGATATATATGATTAGTTTTTTTTTTCTCTTCTTGTTTATATTCTTTTATTTTTTAATACATTTAAAAAAAAATTATTTTTTTACCCGAACCCTTACCACTATGTGTGCAAACATAAATAAAATTTTCTGTGTTCGCTACTGCAGCTAGGTAGAATCCAGTCATTGCCAATGATATACCATTTTAAAAAACCCAACCAGTATCATGGTTGTATCATAATTTTTAAAGAAAACATAAAAATCAGCTGTTACCAAGTCAGTGGCGAAGCCACGGACAAGACCCAACTAGTGCCAAAAGACCCAATAAAATTCAGCTAGTATCAATATTGTATTATTTTAAAAAATCTAACCAATACCAAAGCTATACCATAATTTTTTTAAAAATATGTAGCATTTTTAAAAATCAGTTGATATCAAGGCACTAGCTAGGAACCAAGTGTCTCCGCCACTATATACATTATACTTTTAATCTTATTCATTGATTTTATTTATACTTAAATATCACACATTGCTAAAGCAATTTGTCACTTTTACCAAAATAAAAGTAAAAAAATTTGTCACTCTGGTTAATTAGAATGGTACACATAAGAAGGAAGCACGTTTTCACCCGAATCTGGCAAGGAAAAAAAAAACAAGAAGAAGAAGAAGTGCAAAAATTAATCTTTTAATTTATTCAGAATATAACCTCAGATCATAAACATGTACAGAAGAAAAAAAAATAAAACTGTAAGTTATGATAAAAGCATTGAATTATGATCATGTTTGTATAAATAATTACATTTCTTTACTTAAAAAAAAAAAAAACTCCAAAGCAATTAATTACTAAATGAGATGATCCTCACAATGCTTTGTCAAAAAATAAAATAAAAAAATTATGTATCAGCAGTGATCAGTCCCCACATCAGTAGTTGTTGAACCAATTCCAACCTGCAACCATGGTGAAGAACTGCCACCAATGTTTATATCCTTAAGCTCACTTAGTTTTGCTAACTTGATCTTACTATCAGCTTCATTATCCCCATTCTGCATCAAACTAGCATTGTAGGAGTTATTATTATTATTATTATTATTATTTTTATCCTCATCATTGTCATTGTCAACTTGATTATGGTGTTGGTGACTCTGACATTGACTACTATTATCATCTTTAACAACAACATCCTTTGTTGTTGCAACCCATGGCTGCAAGTAAATTTCTGTGGACACATTCCTTCTTGCAAGGTCATTGGTTGGAGCTGGAAGGTTAAGGTCTAGCTTGAGATCAAGTGGTTCAGAAGAGCTATCAAATTTTGGTATTTGATCCATGTGGTCTTGAAATTGTTGAAACCTAGCCAATGTTGATGTTTCTGGTGCATTTGATGTGATCCAATGGCACCTCTTGTGTCCACCCAATGCTTGTCCGGAAGAGAAACTCCTATGACAAATTGAACATTCATGAACTTTTGATTTCTTCTTAGAGGAAGAGGCCAATGTGGGGTTGTTATTAGAACCATGATGATGATGATCAAATTGGAGTTGCGTTGAGTTTGATTTTGTAGGGAAGAACTCTTCATGTGTTATGACATCATCTTCTGTTGTTGCGAGACTATCATCAAGGTTGTTGTCTAGTCTTGCAGCAAAACAACCCTTAACTTTCTTGTGGCTTGCTCTATGTCCTCCCAATGCTTGATGAGAGTTGAAAACTTTCTTACAAGCTTTGCATTCGAATAACCCTTTTGCGACACCTTTGGCCTTGTTGTTGTTGTTGTTGTTATCAATGGGAACTCTGCATGACAATGGTGGAATGAAGTTATTCATGGGGTTTCTTCGGTCTTCATCTTTGCTAGCTGAGGCACATGACTCTTCGGGTTCAGCTACAAGAGGATCAACAATGGCATTGGATAACATCATCAAACAATTTGCAAGGTCTTCTTCCTCGCTTGAAGGGCAATTATAATTGAAGCTACCAACTTTGGTTCTCAATGATCTTTTCCTTTTGGACCAACCACCACATCCTCTCCGGATCCCGTCGTCGTCAATGATATCATCGGCTGCGTCGGAGCCCGGAGAGGACACCGGGGACTCTGCGGCGTCCTCGGAGGTGCATTTCCCATGTTCAAGGAAAGATTTCCAAGATAAAAACTCTTTGCCACAATTCTCACAAACCCTACAACTCTTTAGCCTGTTAGGGTTTGTTCTTAGAGCATACATGCGCTTGTTGCTTGGTGGAACGTTACCACCACCGAGCCTTTCTTCCCAATCACTTGCAGGGTCATCATCATCCATGTGCCCCGTTTCATCACCTATGCCATGTGCCCTCATGTGACCTCCTAGAGCTCTTCCACAACCAAAACCTTTTTTGCAGATTTTACAAAAGTGCTTGAAGGTTGATTGTTGATCCACAATCAAAGCCATAAAAATAGAAGAATGGTTAGAATGAATGATAAAAAGAAAAAAAAGAAAAGTTAGAAGAAAGAGAGAGATGGGGGGAGGGGGGAGAGAGAGAGAGAGAAAAAAGAAAAAGAAAAAGAAAAATAAAGAGATAGATATGTGGGAGGAGGAGGAAATGGGTTAAGAATGAAACAAGGGGTGGAGTTTGTTCTTGTAGTGATAGTTGTTGTGGTGTTATATATATGGTGAAAATTAAGGGGTAGTAGTCCTAGTTTTTAGTTGAGTATTGGTTGGGTTGATTTGTGGATGAGAGAGAGAAATGCAAGAGTTTTGTGACAGTAAGAGAGTGTGGTGACAAGTGGAAGAATGGTGAGAGGGTAAGACTTTTTCTACGACTTCGTGGTAGTAGCGCCGCCTGTAAAAGGTAACAAAGGAGGTCCGTTTAGTGTGTGTTTATTTCTTTTTGTGTGTGTATATGTGTGTGTGAGAGAGAGACATGGAGAGAGGGAGAAAGAGGGAGAGAGAGAGAGGAATAGTGTGTGTTGGTCTCTCATTTTTTATGTGTCTATGTCTATGTAAAGAAGTGAGTGGAAGGAGAGGAGAGTGGTTCTAACTACCATATCTATTCATATCCCTTCAATTCCAAACCAAGGAAACTAACCTATGCTTCTCCTTGGCTGTCGGTTGGTTTATGTTGCTTTTCCACCCAAATATATCATTTTTTTTCATCTTTATAGTAATTATAATTTGTGATCAAGCTAGTTTTGGTCCATACTTTTGACTGGATTCCCTTCATTTTGTTTAAAAGTGAACACGTTTACTTTCTTTAGTCTATTGATTTTACTCTCTCTCTCTCTCTCTCTCTTTTTCCTTTTAGAAATGGTTAATATATACGTACACGTATAAATTTTTTTGTACTTGAAATGTACTTCACGTGTATCTTGGATGAGTCAACATAAAACTATATTTTAAGTGTGACAATTGAGAAAAATGGTCGAAATATTTGGATCTACGATGAGGCATGGAGATTGATGTTCTCATCTTGAGTCCATTAGCTTTCTAAATCAACTCCGATGCTAATCGTGGTATTATTGTAACTTTGACACATTCTTTAACTAAATTTCAGTCACACAACTTAAGATTCTATCGTAAGCTCTCTTTGTATTTTTTAAAATTACCAGTTGAAAAAATATTCAAAATCATGTATACTATATAGCTTTTATGTAGGGATGTTTGCGGTCTCGATTGGATCGATTTTGGAAGCAAAAATCATCCGATCCAATCCCTTCGAGTTGATCATGTAATTATCCATTCGGTTTGAATTTTTTTTCAAATCCGATCTGATCCAATCCAATTTTTTTCGGTTTGGATTAGATCAGTTTTCGATTTTTTGAAAATCTTAAAATTTGTTTTATGATTACTCTGCAAATAACATCTTTGGTATATATTGGCTTTGTAATTTTTTTTTTGAAATACAAAAACATCAGTAAAAGATAATATAGTTTTTTTTTGGCAATAAGATATGAAGCTCTACATAGATGAAATTTTGTTGATGAGATGTGACTAGGTTTTTTCTTGGGTTTTGGGTTTAAAATTTTTTGGGCTATGATTGAGGAAAGACCCAAGTAGGTAGAAGAAAATTGATATATTGGATCGGTTTGGATTGGATCGACTTTCATCAACCAATCCGAAAATCGATCCAATCCAATTCAAATTTGCGATTTTTTTCGGTTTTCAATTTTTGTTTTTTGGTCACCGCGGTTTGAATCGGTTTGGATTGATTGATGAACACTCCTACTTTTATGTAAACATTTTACTAAGTCATAAACCATTTTAAAAATTGGTTTTTTTGCTTATACATATTTAAATTTATGGAAGCAAACAATAAATGATTGAACATTAAAAATAAAACTTAAAATAAGAACATTCAGAGTTTCACCTCATTTTATATATATATATATATATATATATATATATATATATATATATATATATATATATATATATATATTACTTAATTTTAGTCAATATTTAATACATTAAGCAATGAACGCTTAAGATATCATATATATATATATACTAAATTCCAAATATTGATATTTATTACCATGAAATTGAGCTCACTATTTCAGTCTGGTAATGAGCTTCTAATTAAGCAAAAACATCAGTAGGTTCAGTCTCTAATCAATAATTATTGTTCTTTTTGCTTTGCCTCGAAGCATTAACCAACAATGACCCAAAGTGATTTAGTAAGGCAGCATAAGTGTACTTACCACAATAACTTCAAAAGGCTCAAGCATTAAGAAAATAGTGATTATAAATTAACAATGAAACATTTAATATGACATGCAACTGTATGATCTCTAGAATATTAGCTAATAATTTTTTTGCTTACAGTTAATCTGATCATAGAAAACACTTGATAATTAAGCCGTAACTGATAAAGTATGATGACTTGTAGTGGTATGCTAAAAAAAAAAGCAATATAAGAAGGTTTAAGGGAATTGTTTTTTATTTATAATCTCTCTTGCTTTTTTTTGTAATGGCACATCTTAAATAGTTTCCCTATATAATTTGGTCAACAGTTTATTCATATTGAAGTTAAAGAATTTACAGGAATTTTCTGCACTAAAGAATTGATATAATAAAATTTAATCATGTAACTAGCCATCTATTTGTATATTACATACTCTTTGCCTGCTAAGCAAATGACAAATCTCCTGGTTTCAGAAACAGAACCCAATTGAAATTCATATGACCAACGACTTCAACATTCTATATAAGAGGATTAACATTGAGACACAATGGTAAATTATCACGTATTAATCGTGAGACAACATGATAAATCCACTGTAAATGGCCATGTATTAATCATGAGAAAACATGAAAAAATCAATTATAAAATAAAACATGGAAAAATTAATCAATTATAAAAGAAAACATGAAAAATCAATGGTAAAGTGTCATGTATTAATCACATCAACAATTTTTTTTATTTACTGAAAACTTAATTAATTGTTGATAAACATTTTTTCCTGGATTGATTTTAAACACTTCAATATATAGGGTGCGGGAGAACATCAATAATTCATGATAACATTATCTTTATGCCTGAAAATCTTCATTTTCATTTGTCTAACTCTTTATGAATTCATTCATTCTTTTTTAAGTTGGAAAGAGATTTTTCTTGCAGGGCAAGACAAAAGATAAGTGGGGTCCCTGATAATTAGGTGTGGTCCATGCAACTAACCCCAAGCATTGATGCTTACCCTGGCGAGAATAAATATCTTGGCAAAAAGAAATTCAACATATATATCATGATAAATACTTACTTAACATAGTGGCACAAAACAGAGATTTATATAAAGACATTGCAGCACTACAAAAAACACAGTTTAACCACATTTGATAAAAATTCGAAAATACGCTTATTAGTGATATTATTTTCAAAATGAAGTAAAACTATTTTTGAATTTTTTATTATAATTTTTTTTCTTCTAAAAAGCATATTTCATTTTTATTCACTCCTCTATTTGTCTATTCTGTTAGGGATAAACCCTAATGTTTATCTTTGTTCTTTCCTGCTTAAAATCTAATAGAATTCAGCTTGGAACTTGTTGCGAACTCGACAAATGCAACGGTTGTACAAGTAATAAAGTGTACTGAGTGGATTATAATTTCAATCACTAATTCACTACTTCCGCTTAAGCTGGACATTCAATTATGAATTTGTTACAAGATTTGGGTTGGATTCAGAATATTAAAACTAATTAAAACAATAACAAGAATGTAAAACTTTGGATTACTTGACAGAAAAGAAATGTAGCTAGGGGTTTCCACTTCCCCCATTTTCTCCTTTATGTTCGGAATTCACTCTTTCAGATTAATCGTCCTTAATATAAAGTCAATCGATTCTATTTAATTTAATTAGAATTCAATTCCTTGACACCCTAAATCTTTATAATCTTGCAAGAACCCTAGTTCACCGGATATTCCTCAAGAAGACTAGCATTACGTTCAAGAATCATACGATTGCGTAAAACACTATGTCTATCTATAGAATCATAAAGATTACGATGAAATTATCATATACGGATCATGTACCAACATTCCTATTGCAATACATTTTTACCTAAGATCAATCTACAAGATTCAAGCTCATAGAAAGCATTAAGAAAAGATAACTTCATTCAAAATAAAAAGGAAGAATAACATTAAGAATTTGTTCAAAACATAAAAGATTAATTGGGTTCCATCTAACCCTAACTACTAATAAAAACTTAGCCTAACATAGTAGAATCAAGAATTAAAGAAAACAATAAAGCTCCCCCAAACTCCATGACAGTGTGGTGAATCTTCAAGATTTTCAGTGCAAACTTGATTCCGATCTATCTCCGATACCCAAGAACATGAACTATGCTCCTCTTCTGCTTCAGATCTCCAAGGTTGATCAGTTCCCTCTGATTTCTGCTTCAATTTTCCTTTTTATAATTGCAGAATTCGTGCTCTAAATGGAAATATTCAATTGGGCCTAAGTTGAACCGTGATGGGAGCTTAAGTGTTTTAGGACAGTAATGCAGGTTTATGTGAGGGCGCTTAAGTGCTTTGATGGGAGCTTAAGCCCTTTCTTCGAAAAGAATATTTTTACATGGCAGCGCGCTTAAGCTCTCTATTGGGCGCTTAAGCGCGCTCTTACAGAAGCATTTTGCTCTTTCTTTTCAACTTGGGCACTTAAGCTCTCTACTGGGAGCTTAAGCCTCCTCTTCAAAAAATGTGATTTCTCCTATTTGCACTTGGTGTCTTTTATCATCTTCAATTCTAAGCTCCAAGCCTTTAAACTTCATATTTTCTCTTGTTTATACTCATTTACCTTTAAAACAAGCAAAAATCAATTATTTAATTCATATTTCAATAATTCATGAATTTCCACTAATAAACCCTAATTATCATATATTTGACTAGATGATTCACGTAAAATTAGTCCTTTAAACATGATAAACTAAAGGTTTATCAAAACTCAGTTCCTTTCTTAATCCCGAGCTTCAAATCTTGGTTCATTTGGTTATTCATCTTGGAGAGGAAGCAAGTTCTCCATTTCCATAAACTAAAATTTCTCAGTGCTAAGGTAACTCTGCTTTCAGATCCTTATACATCTATGAATGTTCTTAATATTTTTTGGTATTATATATTTTTATTTATTTATTTTTTGAAATTTCAGGTTTAGGTTTCGTCTCTATTGATATTATATTTGAAGTGCCGATCTCAGATCTCGTTTGTTATAGCAAGGTTAAACGAGGGAACACAAACTTTTCTATCACTTGTGCTTTTGTGACTTCTTTCTTTCCAACAATTTGTAGTAATTTATCATAGCCTCTTAATTTATCAAAACTCTTGCATCACACCATGTTGTTTCTTTTTTGCCGACTTATATGCATCTCTTACTCTATTTTCTTTTGTTATGTTCAATTTATTTATAAGCAGATGCACTTTGGTCTCTCAAACTAATTTGTTGGACTCATTACTCCAATCGTGAGTTGGTGAGTGTTTTTTTATCCTCTTTATGGTTTGATGCATCAAATGCTTTGTTTTTAGCCATCCTGAAAGTGAGGCTACTTTGTTGGCAGAATAGGGTTATTTCCAGCATTTGCTTTTTTTTTAATAAGTGTTTGCATTTCACTCATTTGAATTTGCATTTGGGAGCTTTTCAAGAATAAATATTGTTACAAGGCTTAGTAGTGATTTTCCTTGTCTGATGGCTCTTCATTGTGGTGTTTTATGCTTAAAAAGTGTGGACTTCCCATCCTCCAGGTTCTGTCAAGTTCGGTCAACCAACTGTCAGAGTTTCAACCATTTCTTGCCCTCTTTCTCCTCCACTTGTCCGATTGAATATCAAAGGTAATTGAGTTCTGAGAGATCATCAATTTAATTGTTTGAGTCTATATTTTGATGTTGGTGGATGAAGAGCCATAACACTGTTTTGTTTTTAAAATGAGAACTTTTTGTTTTTATTTTGTAGATAAGAGATACATTTTATTTAAAAGCTTACAAAAAAATTGCAGAAATTTGCTTGTACTTGTTGCTTGTTTATTATTGCATAATATTGTAACTCATTAATTTAGTGATCGGTATTCAATTTTTTAAAATCCAAATCTTAATGCATGTTGATCATTTGGCACAATAAAAGTGATATAAAGATGAGTGAGTGCTTTCTATTTTTGTTTGCAACTAGGCAAAAGTTGCAGTTTTACTATCAATTTAAATTATGTGCATATGAGCTTTTTAATTTAAGAGCTTCTATTGCTTTATTCTTTAGTTTCACTTCTAGAGATATCAAGCTATGAAAATATTTTACTTCTCAAATTTTGTTTGTTACGAGAAAGATATTTCCTAGTGATGGGACACTTGAAACAAACGAATTCCCTCTCGTGGTCCTTAGTAATGCATAAACGTTATTTTGTAAAAGCTTTTTAAAGTCAAGTGTTTACAAGAAAACACAAGGAAAACCTTTTTGTTTTGCTTTATGGCACTCCAGAACCTAAAAATGCAATTCATTGAATTGAATATCTTTAAATGCAGCTTATTTTTTGTTTTTGGTACCACACAGTCAATCAGAAGTAGCATTATTAGTATTTCTTTATTATGGGAGACAAGAGAGTTACAAGGTGTTGCTTATATATTTAGTTTAGGAGAATGATTCATGTAAAATTAATGATATTTTGAACAATAAGGTAATCACTATATAGCTATATTTTTTTCTTCAATTACCCAAATAGGTTCACTAGCTTGAACATTTTCTTTTTTTGGATTAGAAAATGAGGTATTCTTCGAGTAATGAACTAATCGAGGGAAGGCATTTGCCCCTCCACGAGATACTTATAGCGAGATTTGAAATGCTTGTAAAATCTGCCCATGTAGGGAAACTGAGCCACATATTATGGTTTTTAGTTCTGCAACTGTAGCAGTGTTTCACTATTATATGAAAAATATTAGTTACACATTAAATTATGTACACATAATACTTCAGGGAAATTTGCATGGTTAAAGGGTGTACCATGTTATTTTTTTAATTACATACCGAATAATAAAGTATAATTTTAAATCTTTTTTTTATTTTTATAAGATTAATAAAATTCATAATATTATTGATTTAAAAAATGAATTTCATATATTTAGCCATGGTCATGAATGTGGAAAAAAAAACTGAGACAAAGTTAGCCACATTTTTCTATTGTGGCTAACTATACAGTTTAGCCATATTTATAAAGTGGCTAAATAAATAATAATTGTGGCTAAATAAAGGCTACCACACTCATTCAAAATGTGGTTAAGTTAAAAAAAGAATGTTGCTGAATTATTGCAACTCAAAATTTACCTACATTTTATCAAAATGTAGTAAAATATGTTAACCACATGTTTATCACTGTTTGCCACATTTTTAAATTTGGCTAAACAATGTTTTTTTTTTTGCAGTGTTGCATAAATAGGTTTATGTCGAAACTTTAAGGTCTTATTTAAAATTAGTGTTTAATTTTTTCCCTAAAAGATTTATTGATGTGAAAGTTTATATAAACTTACTTACATATTCCTCTTTTATGTATTTTTTTTTCCATATATAATCTTAAATATAGTCTAGATATTCATGATAGAACGATTTACTTTGCCAGGTTTCTAGTCATACAGAATCACATTGTCTGCCGCAACAGTCCTAACCTTGTGCTTGCCTTGCTAGCCTTTGTGAGCTTACCAGAAAATGTGTTGTAGTTCATACTTCGTATTTAGATGACGATTTTTGTTGGTAGGATGCATAAAAAGTTAATGGGGTCTCACTCTTCGATGAGCGAACAAGGTATAGGGGAGCCATCCCAAATGGGTGTGGGGGCAACGCTCCAGGATTGTGGAGACATGGTATTATTGTGGTTCATACTTCGTATTTAGATGACGATTTTTGTTGGTAGGATACAGAAAAAGTTAATAGGGTCTCGCTCTTCGATGAGCGGAAAAGGTATAGGGGAGCCATACCAATTGGGTGTGGGGGCAACACTCCAGAACTGTGGAAGCCTAGTATTATTGTGTGCCTCAGGTTTATTTTATTTTCTCTTTTTAGTAGTTCGAACTTAGACCCATTAATAAATATTGTTGCTTAGGATTTTTAAGTTTATTTATATTTCCCTTACCAATAGAATATTTTGTAACGAGTATGACAAGAAAAATATAATAAGATATTATTGGACGTAAGTTCAGTGTTCAGATTAGATTTACTAGAATAATCTCAGTCTCCTTTTTTTCTTTCTTTCTCTCTTAACTTTTGGGAGTGTGTTCAGTGTTCAATCCCAAAGAGCGAAGGTCGTATATGTGAACTTGAGATCAAAGCCCATCTTGCACCCCACGAACGCTGCATTTGAAGCCATTTTCTTATTCTATTTCGGTAACAAAATTGTATGAGTTGGCCCGCCCATCAATGGTAAAGGCTATCTAGACTTCCCAAAGATGCATGCAACCCTACAAGCCCAAAAGGGACATCGAACATAATACCACTGTACATAAATACAAAAAGATTATAGAGATTATATTTTCTTATGCAACATGAGATATTTATCTCATGTTGCACTCACAATTTTATATGGGTCCCATTGCACCGGAAAAGAAAAAAAAAATTGAAGTAGGACCCATATTTTTTTGAGTGTGTAAGAAAGAGTTTTTATCTCATGTGACATGAGATTAATATTTCCCAAGATTATAACATAAACTACTAAAAAAAATTATTACATAAAGTTGCAGGATTGATATACATTGGATAAATGCATGGTATTACTTATGCTCTGGGAATTTGATTGATGGTTGTAGGCCTTTTCAAGTTCTTTGAGAAAAGTGAATTCAATGTAATTACGACAATTTATTAAAAGGAGTAAAAGAAGACTTAGAAAACTTGAAGAAAAATAATTAAATTGAAATATTTAATTTCAAATAAATATTATAATTTTTTTTCTTTTATGGCTAAAATGAGTCCAAATTCGAGAATAACCTCTTTACAAATGGGATTAATATTTTTCATATTATAAGAAATACAATTATCTCATAGATACACATAAAGTGTACGAGGCCCATATAGGATCATGTGAAGAGAGGAGATAAAAAAAATATATATGAGTCTCACATATTTTTATATATACGTAAGAGATATAAGAAATACTAATCTCTTTTACAAATATATGTAAGGTTAAGACTGCCATCCTTACTATCACTTGTCAAACTTTGAGGGAAAGTTGTTTTTGATGATATATATATATATATATATATATATATATATATATATATATATATATATATATATATATTTATATATATATATAGGGATAGGATCAACTTACACCGGTGTAAGAATAATAAATCTTACATCAAATCTTAACCGTTGATTTCCGTGCATCGAACGGTTGAGATTTATTGGGAATTAAAATTTAGTTAATGAGTGAGACCTAATAAATCTTAACCGTTAGATGCAAAAAATCAATGGTTAAGATTTGGTGTAAGACTTATTATTCTTACACTGGTGTAAGATGATCTTGCCATATATATATATATATATATATATATATATATATATATATATATATATAGGGTCAGGATCATTTTACACCAGTGTAAGTTACACTCTTAATCTTGATCGTTGATTTTATTTCTATCTAATGGTTCTAATTTATTAGATATTTGAACCGTTAGATTCAAGTAAATCAATAATTCAGATTTGGTGTAAGACTTCTAATTCTTACACTGGTGTAAGAATATCCTGCCCCATATATATATATATGGGAAAATATTTATCCTTTTAAATGACACAACTTATATCATTTCATTCTCACAAAAAGGTGGGACTCACACCTTTATTTTTTTTGTTAAATCTTTCTCTCCTCCTTTATCTATCTCTTTCTCTCTCTTAAAATCACACAATTTTACCTCCTTTAAAATGACACACATTTTACCCATATATATAGTATTTGTTGATAAAACCAATGATATCAAATGATCTATGTAGCTTGCCAATTTCACAGGATATTTTTTGGGTAATGCTATAATGTAATTAATGGTTAGAGTTCCCATATATACTTTCTGTACTTAACATTAACCTTTTCTTACCGCTGCGAACATTAAACAGTTACATATAGGTTAGCAAGTTATTGTATAATGATGTTTTTATCGCAATTCCTGTTTGTTAAATTTGTGCTTCTTTTTTGAAAAACTATGAAGTTTTTTTTAAAAATAATTAAGAATGACATGTATTATACTTTAAAGAAGAATAGACCAACAGATTAAGTGGATTTTGTGAGGGTTTTTTTTCAATTTCTCTTGAAGTTAGGCCAAACATATTTTTATAAAAGTTCTTATAATAAAAAGAATTTTTTATAACTAAGAAAAAAGTCAAAAGCCAAAAATTTCTAAAAGAAACTTTTTTAAGTTTTATTAGCTTATTTTTAATTTGAACTTTTAAGCTAAAAATTTTATATAATCAAAATTTTTTAGCTTTACCTTAAAAGTTGCTTTTAGCTTATAAAAAAGAGATGTCAAACAAGCTCTAAGTCAATCTATATAGAGTATTCTAATCTAATATGGGAAAAGTGTTTATCTTTGTAAATGACACAACTTATATCCTTTCACTCTCACAAAGAGGTGGGACCCACACTTTTATTTTTTTTTTGTCAACTCTCTCTCCTCCTTTATCTATCTCTTTCTCTCTATTAGAAAGACACAACTTTACATCCTTTAAAATGACACACACTTTACCCATCTAATATAGACATATAACTAGATCCTAAATCAAAATTAATTTATATTTATTAGGAAAAACAAATTTCATGTAATGTAAGAAAAGTTTAAACGGAAAGAGGGCTCACTAGAATAATTATTTTTTTTGTAAGAATTTTGTAATAATCATCATAGTTGGAAATTCAAATTTTTGGGTAGTTTGTCACGATAAGTTTGTGGAGAATTCTCAGTATTCTGTGATATTTTTTTGGGCCTCCAATTTCAGGTTGAGCATCCTCTGGACGTTGTTAAACTCTATATGCATCACCTCATGCAGGATTCTCACTTAGGAGGTGTTGAGGATGGGTGCAATCTCTTCATCGCCTTTGTAGCGAGTGCCCTATAATTTTCTATCCTCGACTCCAGCTAGCTTGCAGTTCTTGCTAGAGCACGTGTCCCAATCATACTTGTCTATTTTCTTGCTCCCCTTGTATTCTTTAATCCTTATGAACCCTTGTGCTCGGTGTTTAACATCATCCATATTCAAGACTTCGTGTCAAGCGAGTTTGTAAGCAAATGGTCCTTCTCTGAGTCTAAAAAAGAGGATGTAGAATTGGCCTTTGGGTCTAGGTCTTTCGCCATCATGATTCTTTGACGAAGCGATTGAAATAAGAATGAAAGTGTATTTGTTTTCCAAGGCATGCAAGGACATTGAGGCCGGTTGGCTGGCTGCAAAACGATTTTGGAGACGCCAGATTATCTCACGTTGATATTGATCTTGTTGGGACTTGGGAGGTTGGTGTACTAATTCAATGCTCGTCCTCCTAGTAGGGTGAGGAAGGTTCTGCATATTAGAAGGCCGGTCTTTTCGTGTAATGTCATTGCGTCTTCAAATTTCTGGAACAGTTGTTGGAATGCTGCTCTCATTCCCATATTGCCGCTTGGGAACTGATGTTCTGTGGGGGAGACCACCATATTTGTCAAAGACACTCCTGCTACTAAGGGAACAACTGGAAGAGGTATGGGTGCAACCGGGATTTGCCAGACGAGAGTGGCCAATAGGGGTGGGACTTTGTAAGGTGTGGAGTTGATCACGTGATGGCTTGGATACTGGGCCATAACAACTTGGCTTTCGATCGACATAATAGGGGCACTAGCGACAAAAATAAATTGCAAAACTAGTGGCAAAACTGCAGGTGCTCGCATAGGAACCTGGACAGAATGTGCTTTGTCTTCATCCAAAGTTTGAATGTGACCTTTGGGGGTCATCTCTCTGGATTGGTTGGTTCTCCTAGTCCAAACCATTTTCGACGATGAAACAAAGGAGATGGTAGTCTTCTGGGTTTGCTTAGCTTTATTGGCGGAGAAATGGGAATTAGAGTTTATTGTTCCCCACATACGACGCTAATGAATTGTTGTGGATTAAAAGCTAGGTTTGTATCCCTTAAGGGGTGTAGTATCTTAATATACAGGTGCTCAAGAAGGTAGTGGTATAGAACAAAGCTTAAAGAGAGTAACTAAAGGTGCGATCGCAAGAGAGGCTACAATAGGGGGATGTGTGTAAGGCAACAATGACTCTAAAATCTAGCATAATAACAACTCATAAAAATGTAAGCTATCAGGTGCCTTCTTTGCTGGAGAGTAGGGGTTTATTGTTGGAGGTTATGAGTTTGAGAGAGAAGGGTTTAGAGGTGCTTGAAGTATTACACCAAGAGATATCAAGTTTGGAATGCTCAACAGTGTTACCTCCAGCTTAGGAAACCCTATATATAATGCAAGTTATTGGGCTCCAGCCCATATGGACCCAAATAACCATGCTTTCACCTATTGAGCTTATACGTGAATATACTATTGGATTATATTATTAATATACCCAACAATCTCCTCCTATGTTCACCATATAGCACAATCCAATAGAGTGATCAATGTAATGTTCAAACAAATATGAATCATTCATATCCAGTCCAAGACAACTAACTCAGATCAATCAAAGAGTTTTAACTGTAAAACATTAAACTCAATAGTCATTTTCAATCTAAATAAATAAATCATCATTATCATGAATCTGTTCTGAGACCAACATACCAAAGTAAATATTTATAGTTTTAGATTCAATCTAAACTCATCCAAATCCCAACATCCAAAATAAGTCTCAAAATCAGTTCACAATCAACAATGTTCATAAATTAAAGATAGCAAAATGTAAGTCTCAAATAAATGGACTCTACCAAAATGGGCAATAGCGGGTGAACTGTCAAGTCCCCACATACTCTAAATGATATATTCATTCATCAAGGAGGTGATCTTAGTCAAGATCCCTCTCATTAAGCTCTCATCCATCTCTGTCATCCTCTGTAGAATATCAAGTATGAATTTCATATTATTATGAATTCAATCAGTTGAATAATATACCAAAGATGTCTAGTTCTACTAAAAAGACTTAACATTATATCATCAGGCAAAGAAGAACATATATTAATGTCATAAAGCATCGCAATATTATGTTCATAAGCATCAAGCCAGTTTCATAAATTATGAACAAGGCCTAAACAGTTTGTTTTGCAAAGAGCCATCAACTTAAGTTTATTTGTAAGAGAATAACTATTGTCTAGTTTCAATGAACATAACCAATAGTCATGTTACTTGTAATAACCTAGT
The DNA here is from genome assembly GCF_033153095.1 of Gastrolobium bilobum. Classification (NCBI taxonomy): domain Eukaryota; kingdom Viridiplantae; phylum Streptophyta; class Magnoliopsida; order Fabales; family Fabaceae; genus Gastrolobium; species Gastrolobium bilobum. Next base: position 21,116 of record NW_026899597.1, on the reverse strand, counting down.
CATGTGATGTCAAGTTTCAATTAAGAACATGACCCATAGGCTTCTTATGCAAACAACTATTTCAATGTTACAATTTGGAATGCCACAATGACTGATTCTTCAAAGTCAAATAATCTAGCATCAAGTTTGGAATGAGATCATTTAACCAAAAGGATGGTCCAACCAGGTTAGATTGTATCATCAAGCTTGGAATGACACAAGTTTCCTAGGTAGAACCTTTGAATCATGTTTAAGTTATCTTCATCAAGTTTGGAATGAGACAACTTACCCTTTTCAAATTAATCAGCAACTATGAACATCGATGAAACATATAAACAAAGCTTATCATTTTGGCCAACAAAAGAAAGATTCGATAATTCAAAACACACAATTAAAAGGTAAGTAAATGGTAATTAAGACCTGTTTATATAGTCTTTAACCCCATTTCCCCCATTGTTTTGAATAATCGATCTTTAGGCATATCTTTTGTGAGAGCATTAGCCAATTTATCCTTCGATCTCACATCGATCAAGGTGATAACTCCTTGTTTTCTCAGATAATTCAACAACTCATGTCTCATTCTTATATGTCTTCTCTTTGAATTAAAGAGAGCATTTTTAACAACTTGGACAACTGCTTGATTATCACAAAATCTGCTTAAAGAATTAATCTTTAGCTGAGTCAAAGCAATATCCATAATCAGATTCTTTATCCACTTTGCCTCTTCGCCGGCTAAAGCTAAAGCAAAAAGTTCTGATTCCATAGACGACAATGCAATACAAGTCTATCTTTTGGATTTCCAAGCAATAGTAGCTCCACCCAAAGTGAATACATATCCACTGGTGAACTTACTATTTCTGATTTCTGAACACCATGACGTATCAGAATAGTAATCCACAATTAAAGGATAACCAGAGTAGTGTAGAGCATAATCTTTAGTACCTTTAAGATATCGCATCATCCTATCGAAGGCATCCTAATGCTCTTTAGTAGGATTACTAGTGAAATGACTCAGCATGCCAATTGTAAAGGCTATGTCAGGTCTAGTGCAACTTGCAACATATATGAGACTACCAATCAATTTTGAATACTTTAACTGATCCACACTGGTCCCTTCATGATGACTCAGTCTATTATTATAATCACATGGTGTCTTTCTCAGTTTGCACTAACTGTATCCCCATGTAGAAAGTAGCTACTCAATATAATGAGTCTGGCTAAGGGAGATAACTTGCCTATCAAAGCTTACTTTCATATCAAGAATGGTATTTGCAATACCAAGATCTTTCATGTCAAATTCTTTAGCTAAATTAGCTTTCATGTCACTCACTGCAGAATGATCAAAAACCAAGAATTAACATGTCATCCACTAGTTGTCTTTACATTCATGTCATGCACTACATAGTGTTCAATAGATGTCAAAGCAAGAAGAATTCTTATAGTTGATGGATAACACACAGGTGAGTTGACACCAAAATAGTCTACTTCACTTTGTGTCTATAGCCTTTAGCTACAAAATGTGCTTTGTATCTGGCTATCAATCCATCACTATTCAGTTCCTTCTTCGGCAAATTGACTAGCTATCAAGTATGATTATGCAGCAGAGAACTTATTCCATCATCTATGGCTTCCGCCCACAGTAGAGATTCCCTAGAACTCATTGCTTCCTGATAGGAGAATGGGTCATCCTCTAGATGGTAATTGACAAAGTCCTCGCCAAAGTCTTTAGGAACTCTCTCTCTCTTGTAGATACTCTATCTGGAACTGATTCAACAACCAGTTATGTGGGGTAAGTGTCAGAAGGGCTTCCTTCAGATTCTATAGGAGATTCTAAAATCATATTTGTAGTTCCGGAAAGACTCAAGTCATGATCTTTGATAAACTTATTCTCAAAGAATTATGCATCTTTGGATTCTATCACCGTAGTTGTAAATAGATCCAAAAATCTATTTGCAGCACTGTCTTCTGCACTTCCTAGATATACACAAGTAATGGTTCTAGGTCACACCTTATGTCTCGTAGGATCTTGTATTCTTACATAAGCAATACATCCCCAAGTCTTAAGAGTATCATATCTACAAGAGCGCTTATGCCATATCTCATAAGGAGTCATAGACAACTTAGAGTGCGGCAACCTGTTCAGGATGTGATTGGTAGTTAGAACTGCTTCACCCCAATAGAAGGAAGGCATGCCAGCTGTAAGTAACATAGAGTTAGACATTTCAGTTAATGTCCTATTCTTGCGCTCAGCAACACCATTTGATTGGGGTGAGTAAGGAGCAGTGGTTTCAAGTATTATGCCCTCTGAAGCGCAAAATTCCTTGAACCCTGTCATTGTGTACTCTCCTCCTCTATCACTCCTAAACCTCTTAATTTTCAAGTTGAGTTGATTTTCTACTCTTGACTTAAAAATCTAGAACCTTTCAAAAACTTCATCTTTCGATTTCAACAGATAGACATGACAATATCTAGAAAAAATTGTCTATGAATGTTATTAAGTACTTCTGACCACCTCTAGTAATATAATTTCTAAAGTGACAAAGGTTAGAATGTATCAGATTAAGAAGTTGTGTGCTTTTAGAAACCGACTTAACAGGTTTTCCAGTGATTTTAGTTTGTGCACATACTTCACATTTGTCAAATCGAATAGAAGCATTTAATGGAGTATCAAGAGTTTTAGCTAGATGTTGCATTTTCTTGTTGTTCACATGTCCAAGTCTGTTATGTAACAACTTTGGATCAATCAAAGTTGAACTCACATGGTTTATGCTCACAGTATCTAAACTCAATCTATATATACCATTAATCATGAATGCACAACCAAAATAACAAGAGTTAACAAATAAAGTTACTCTACCATTCATAATTGAGAAAGGCATACAAGCTTTATCAAGCAAAGATATCAATTTCCTTTTAAGTAAAAGTACTACTCTAACTTGTTTTAGAGTTAGTAGTTTACTAGAAGAAAACACGAAATTTATAGTTGAGAAATACATATCATCTTTATCAAGCAAAGATATCAATTTCCTTTTAAGTAAAGGTACTACTCTAACTTATTTTAGAGTTAGTAATTTACTTGAAGAAAACACCAAATTTGCAGTTCCAACATGAGTTACATCTGTCTTATTACCACTGCAATTTTCCACTGCGTCTTTCACTTCTATGACCTTAGTGAGTAAATTCCTATCATTTGTAGTATGACAGGTAGCACCGCTCTCCAACCACCACTCAGAAGAGACACTGGCCTTTCCATTCTTCATCATTCCAATGAAAGCTTGAAGCTCAGGTTCATTAGTTAACATATTAGCCTCATTTTGTGGTGTGTTGTTTTTTTTTAACTTATTTGGAAGCTTATACTCTGTTGCCCAGTGATCCCACTTTCCACAGTTATGACACTTGCTCTTCTTCTTCTTTTAAAGATAGTCTTTTTGGCCTCTAACTATGAAGAGGATTCACCTTTTGGTGACTTGAACTTCTTCTGAGGTTTATTGGAACGTGAAACTAAGTAGGCAATTAAATTTTATTGTCCTATTTGTTCCAAACTCTTCCTAGAATAGTTTTGATCTTAAATATAAATAAATCTCTTTAATTTATCCAGTTCACTTTGTTCTTTCAGTCTTTAAAGAACTCCATTCAGCAGGTAGTTTACTCAATGCAAGATCGACAAAAAGATTATCAGACATATCAGATTTATCATCTTTTAGCTTGTTCCTTATGTTCTCAAGTTTAATTAACTGAATTCGTATTAAATTTGAATTCAAAGAACTTCTCTGCTACGAAAGCTTTGGAGAGCCCCTCTTGTTTTGGAACTAAGCATTCAAGTGATTTCATATTTTTTTCATCATCTTATATTCACTACAAGTCATATCTAGATGAATATTTAGAGAATTTAACAAGTAATCCCTACAAAAATATCCATCTTTGTTCCATTGATATTAATCCACAATTTTCAATGATAAATGCAAAATCATTTAATACATTATGAAACATTTCATGTTCTTCTATGCCAAATTGAATATGTAATTTTCAACCATAAAATTCAATAACATCAAATGATTTTATTTCATAATATCATAGGAACTATATTTAGGCATTTTAATCAGAGCTAAGAGTTGGAAAGAGTGCACCTTGTACTTCTCTCAGACTTCGCAAATTAAAGCAAAGGCTCCAACTTTCAACAAATTGCTTTGTAGACTTGGAATTTGCCAGACCCCAAAAACAGATCCGGAGCGCCCAAAAACCTTAAGATGGACTACTCCTGTTGCCAAAAATTCACCGGAACATTTTTTGATTTTTAAAATGTCCCCTACAAAATATTCCCCAACTAACAGGATATTCCCTTGGAATATTTCTTTTCGCAGGAATATTCTTATTCGTATAAAAGTGTACCTAAAACTTCAAATAGCCATATCTCCTTCGTCCGATCTCCGTTTAAGGCGAGTGACCACTCAAAACGATCATCTCAACGAGTAGAGCAAAGCCCATTAGATTTCACTTTCTGAAAATGGCCGAAATTTTTGGGATCTGGACCGAAAATTTGCGGCTCCAGTTTCTTCAAACTCAGATCCCGGTAAATCCTTCCATCGAATTGCGAAAGTCATTTAAAATATGAGTTCCACTCGATGAGATCTTCGAATAGACACCTTACTCGCTCAAATCCGACATACGAAGCTAATACTTCAAGATTGTTGGAGGTTATGAGTTTGAGAGAGAAGGGTTTAGAGGTACTTGAAGTATTACACTAATAGACATCAAGTTTGGAATGCTCAACAGTCTTATCTCCAGCTTAGGAAACCCTAGATATAATGCAAGCTATTGGGCTACCGCCCATATGGACCCAAATAACCATGCTTTCACCTATTGGGTTTATACGTAAACCTACTATTGGATTATATTATTAATATACCCAACATTTATATGGGAGGAAAAATATTTCCTAATGATGAGAGAGAATAGATGAGGCAAAACTATTAATTATTGCCTCCACTATCGCAGTGAGGCTACTTTACCGTCATATGGTATACGATGGTGAGTTGTGCAGAGAAAAAAGTGATTCCCTATGATGAAGACCATCTGCTCACTTATAGAATACTGACTAATTGAGCCTCCATTGGGCCTTTAGATGACTGACCCAACATATTGGGCCTGTGTAGGTTGACAAGAGTAATAAGTACTATAAAGGAAAAAAACTTGCAAAGCATGACGAAAGACAAGTCTCTATTTTGCCACAATGTAACTGTTGCATTTTTTCTAATGTTTCCGCCACATTTAAAATGTGGTTAATGAGCGAATTTTTTGTAGTGGTATATTATTTTTAAATTTCAACTCAAAAAAAAAAAGTCAATAGATCGAATTATTTTCTTTATGTTTATACTTTAAATATCTTTCCAAAAATATCTTTATATTCAAATAAAGCAAATAAATCTGAGAATCAGAAAATATCTACAAATCAAAATCAAAATAAAGAGATTGTTTCTTTCTCACGAAGACAATGGGATTTGCTCCGATTTCTAAATTCAATGATTGGCATGGAGGATGGAACACGGCTATACTTTCTTTCCTTATATTTTATTCTTCTCATTTGTTTTATTTACCGACTCTTGTTTCCCCTATAATATTTTTCTATAGTCATGTAGACGTTTTAATTAATTTATAAGAATAGTGTCGTGAATTTTCGGTGGTTATATAAACATATATAATCCTAAAGATTTTGGCATGGGCAGCACATAATATCGCTCTGTTGGAATATACAACAAGGTCCACGAACCGTCTAGTTTGTGGTTCCATTGTCCCATCATATTTAAGTTCGATAAGTTAGGTGCATGTCCCACTTGGGTTTGGCTCCTCCTTGGCCCCACGAAGTGTTCAAATGCCCAATCCAACTCAACGGCAATTTCTTTACATTTTCATACACATTTGTTTATCTTTTAATTATTTACGAGAGCATCCGTACATAAAGTCCATCAATATTTAGAACCCCACATTACATGATTAGTTATGTTATTTCAACCAATTAAAAAGAAATATCACAATGTTCACTTTAACATGACATGTTTAATATTCAACATTTTATCTTAAAGTTAAAATTGCACACCCAAAAAACAAAAAAGGGTACACAAGATCTAAATCACATATGATAGAGCTTATGATAGACATATAGCAATCCAAATTCCAAACTGTACAGTAAGATCTTAACTAGGGCTTTAAATTTCTGCAGTTGTGACAGAGCAAAAGTGTTTGCTATAGACACAAAAAGTGAGACCCATTAATATATATATAAAAAAAAAGCAATACACTATGTACTACTGGTAGTACATAGTGTGTTGCAGAAAAATATTTTTGCTGCAATTACAGAAATATTTTTCTATATATTATCATCATTATTATCAATTTCGAATCGATTATTTGGATCAATGAATTACTGGTTCAACCACTTAAATTTAAATATATATAATAAATATAAAATTTAAAAATATTATAACCAACAAATAATATTAGTCTAATGGTAAGTGTTGTAAATTACAATTCACATATTTTAGGTTTATCGATTTCATATCGGATCAAATACGTGACAAATGTTAATTACTTTTTTACTTTTCTTCTCAAAGCAATGATGAAGTTAAAGAAGAGTTAGGATGCACGATCGTCCCATCATGTTTATACAAACCTTCATCTTAAGTCTTATTCAGATTTGAGAAAAAGATAGTTAAGTTTGCTCTCCCTCAAATTCAATCTTTCAATTTTTGTTTTTATTATTTTTAATATACATAGAAAACTTAAAATATTCATACTTAAAATATTCATCAAATTCAACTATATATTAACCCATTATATTATTGCTTATTTGAATTGTGTGACTCTTCACCACTCATAAAATTTTCGAACTCCATCATTATCTCAAAGTCTATATATATAAAAAAGAAGAAGCTAAAGAGAGGCCTCTCAAAGTATATATTAAAGAAAGAAAGGATGAAGAGAGGCCCAAAGTACTTTAATCACTTTAAAATAAAGATGTTATGTCCTTCTTCCATCCACCGATGAAGCTGTCTTCGGTTGGTAATGCATTATAATCCGCAAGAAATCCATGCTATTATTGATATGCTTATTCGTACACAATGATGACAGCAGAGGATGGTCAACTTTCAACAAAAGCTAAAGGTTTTTTGTATTTGCTTTCACTTTTTCTCCCTCTCCTCCTCCTTTTGATTTCTAATACAATGATTATAATTTAAATAAAAACAACACCGATCTTTAGGAAAAAAATCTACAATGTTATGGTTGTATGTACAACCCATCTATAAGAGAGTTCTACATCAACTAACATATTTTCTGAAATAAGAAAAAAAATATTAATTCAATTATAAATATATATTCCAAGAAATATATAATTGATAATTTGATTTTGAACTTACGACGGTAGTAAAGAAAATAGGGAAAAATTCAAAAAAAAAAAATCATATATTATTACTTTGAATCACTTATATTCTTGTGCTTTTTTTAATCACTTAATCCCTGTCATTTTTCTATCCATATCTCTTCTTAACACTATTAAAAAATTAACTAAGTATACTTACTCTACCCTTCTTAAAAGAAAAACAAAGTGATAAAAAAGAAAAAGAAAAAAAAGATCAAATGTTATGAAAATTTAAAACACTTAATAAAAGACTAAAAAAAGTGAAAAAAATCAAATGTGTCAAAATAAAAAGAGAAAATAAATGTATAAAAAAAGAAAATAGAATAAGAACAAAAAAAAATAGAAAAAAATCAAATGATGGTAGCTCAGTTGACGCATGAGAGCTAAACAGATAGTGGTAAGAGCATATGTTTGATCCTCCCTAGTATTATCTTTGAGAGTGATTTAAATTTTTAATCTTGAACCCGCTCCAAACAGGATTGTCTCTCATGGAGAATACATGTGATTCATAAAAAATAATAATAAAAAAAAGACCAAATATATTAAAAATTACAACAGTGACAGAAAAGATTAAAATTAAAAAAAATGGAAATAATCCAAATGAAAAAAATATAATGAAGATAAAAATAAAATATAAAAGAAATAAAATAAAAAGAAATCATAGTTACGGGTTTTCAATATATTTAGTTTTGTTTTTGGTCTATTTTATCTTGATATTCTTCTCGATTTTTTTAAATCATGTGCCACCCCCATCTATTAAAGATTTTTGTAAAAATAAAAAATAAAAAAGAGAGAGAATAAAATAGAGATATAGAAAAAATCAAACATATCTAAAAAATAAGAATAAATAGACCAAGGACAAAAAAATAAGAAAAAAAACTAAAAACAAATATATTGGAAATTCATAACTTGATTTTTTTTTTCTTATACATATTTTTATTTAGACACATTTATTTTTTTACTATTTTTTTAATTTTTTATTAAGTTTTCTAATTTTTCATAACATTTGATCTTATTTTTCTTTTTTTTTATCACTTTATTTTCTTTTTCTAAGAAGGGTAGAATAGATATACTCAGTTAATTTTCTAACAGTGTTAACATGGAGTGTGAATGGAAAAAACCACAAGAAATTAAGTAATTTAAAAAAATATAAAAATATAAGTGATTCAAAATAATACCACATTTTTTTTTTTTTTGAACTTTTCCTTAGAAAATACTCTCGATCTTTAAGGAGATGATGAGCTATCATTTGCCGAGTTACTTCCCAGCAACTAGCCTTTCACATATATTTAAATTATGTCTTCTCTATTCCTTTGTTATTTAAAATAATTCAAGACATGGGCAGAAAGCGCCAAATGTTTAAGTTTGTGTTTCAAGTTTTCAATAATTTAGTAATTGAAAATAATTTATCTTCTATTTTTTTTTCAATAAATCGTCAAAAAAAATTTAATTCTCCTTCAATTCATCTGATTAATTTAATTCCAGCAAGATATGACCATAAGGGTGATAAAATTTCTCAGATCGAATTTAACACAGTTATATATTTAAAATTTAACTCGAGATCATTGAATAACCATGTACTTGGTGATTTTAAATCCCCTAAATAATCAAAGGTTTAATTTTATAAAATTAGCCAAATGGCGATGGATATGGAAGATAATCATCAAATTAGGTCATCCTGATTTTGTTGTATTGATTAAAATTTATTGTAATTTGTCAGAATTTGAAATGATTCAAACATTTAATTTTAATGCAAAACATTGAGGAACATCGACCAAAATTCTACTTTTTGGCAAATTTTTTATCAAATGTCATGTGAACAATATTTAGTATCAGACTATCATGTGACATAATTCGCTACGACTGGTAGCGAATTATGTTCACCAATAATTTTGACAATATTTATTATCAGATTATCATGTGACATAATTCGCTACGATTGGTAGCGAATTATGTTCACCAATAATTTTGTGACACGTGGCATATTTTTCCAGAAAAAAAGCTGACTAAACGAAGTTCACTACTAGTGGTAGCAAATTTGATACGCAATGTGGTCATGTGTCACGAAATTATAAGTGACGAAATTCGCTACCTGCCATAGCGAATTACGTCGCGTGGCAGTATAGTAAAAAGTACTGTTCGCGTGGTATTTGAATAAAAACTTAACATAGATACCCAAATATCGATACTCCCGTGTAAAAAAAAATGACATAATTATGTGAAAAATTATAATGATAATTAATGATAATAAAAAAAAGAGATAGAAAAAATATTAAAATAAATAATTATAAAATTATAACCATCGATTGATTATAATCTTTTCACCTTTTCATATGATAATACCATTTTTTTTTTTTCATACGAGAAAATTCATTAATTTCAGATACCCCACACACCAAACAAAAAGACTATTGATTTAAGGGAAAAATATTTGTCCTATTAAAAATATAGTTTTGTGTCATTTTAAATCATAATCGTTGATTTATCATCAATCAACGGTTATGATTTCTTGGGTCAAACATATTAATTAATTAGTAATTTACAATAAAACTCAATAAATCTTAATTGTTGATTGATAGAAATCAACGATTATAATATAAAATGATACAAAATTATATCCTTTGAAACTACAAATATTTTTCCCTTGATTTAATTAATGTAATAATGACATAACATGATTAAATAAGGAATGGCTCCCTTTCCCAGGCTCGGACGCTCCGTCTATGAAAATTACATATAATATTCCACAAATTTACGAACCAAATTAAAGAAACATTCAACTTTTGTAATAACTATGTAAAGTTATAACATTATTATTCCCATCATGCCAAATAATTGATTAATTGATTCTTATGAAATCATTGGATCATATTTATTAATTAATTATTAATTTTTAATAAATTATAATAATTAGATTAACGAAAATTAACGGTAATTAGATTAGTTATAAAAATGATAAATTTTTTTATGCTAAAAATATCCTGCCACTATAATTAAACTCTAAAATCATCTCTAATTATTCATTTAGATCATGTGATCGTATATACCAGAAGTAATTTCATGATGACAAAAGTTAGTCAGAACTTTTTAGTTATAATTCTTTACAGATATATAATTTTTTTTTCCAAGGAGACAATTCAGATTGAGACATAAATATCTTGACACGAAAATTGGAATCATGAGAATAGAAAAAATAATATTAGAATAGTTGTGCTTGGATAAAAAAAACCAGAGCAAGTAATAAAGTTCAATGGGTTGAAAATATAAACACATAATGACAGAAGTAAAATCTCAGATAAGAAATAAAAAAATAAAAAATTCCAAAACTCTTAATAAAATAAAAGTCACTGTCTCTTTCTGAAGAAAACTAGACAAATATGTACAGCTTCTCCCCTTTGCCTTACCTGTTGTTCTTAAATCTCAATCCCCCAACAAACATTTAGATTTTACACTGATCTGTACACATAAAAAGCCTTTTCTTTATTTGCAGGCAAAAAAAGAAACAAATTCCCTAACCATTCTACAACATTACACGTGCGATTTGTGTGTAACCCCTTTCCTCTCTATGCCTTGCTTTGATTTCTTCAGCACACCGTAGTGTCCTCTCAATGTGATACCCTCCTCCAATGCTCACTTCCCTCTCTAAATGGCAGCAATAACTCTCAAACACACTCACATTCACATGCAATTTGAAACCCATCAAGAAAAGAAACTCAAGCTCCAACTCATTCAATTCATTTGTTGTCAACCCACCAACTCTTGCAAAGTATGAATTTCTATAATTCCTGTCAAATAAGAAGAAAAAAAAAACCATTTTAGTATCACATGATGCCCTGTATTCAATACAAGAAATTGGAAATTACAAGCCAAAATAAATAAATAAAATGATCCATTTTCATACATTAACAACAAAAATTGTCTCTATTTAACAAAAGTTGGTGACATAACAAAAATTGTCCATTTCATAAGCTGTTAGCAAGTACTGTCAATGATTGAGATTGAAAGAAACAAACTTTGTCTATATTTAACAAACCCATTACCAAATTATTTTTAAAACAAATGTAAAAGTAAATAATAAACAGAAAAAACAAGGAGGGAGAGGAGAACTCACATGTCTTCCACATACTTAGAAGCAACCATTATAGTTGTTATGAGAAGTCTATGAACATTTCTGACATTGATTCGAAACCCAGGATTGTTGTGGCAAAACCGATCAATATAAACATAGGCCACAACATACACAGAGGGTCCTGCTCGAGTGTACCTAAAAATTCTCTCTAGATAAGATTGAATGCTCATATCTGGAATTTCCCTGCAATCAAAGATGTTTGTGCTGATAGCTTTGGACAAAGCATAAGAACAATTCTTCACAATCCTCTCTGTTCTTGCCATGTTCCTCTCAATTAGTGAAGCAAGTACGTTTATCACTAATGGGGTGTTGGAATCCTCTTGGTATGAATAAGAATACAAATCATAGCGTAGCTTCCTTGGGGATATTATAAGAGAAGAAGAAGAAGAAATAGAAGCAGCCATGAAGAAAGGGAAAGATTTTCTTTTTTTCTTTTTCCCTGTAGAAAAGAAGGTGGTTTTGAAAGGGATTGGTCTATGCTCAAATTCAAGTAATGTAGTAGAGAAAAGTTGTAGAAGTGGGGTTTATATATATAAGAGAATGGACTTCATTTAGGACTTAGGATTGGGAGAGGGTGAAAAAAGAAAGAGGGATATGATTTCATTTTTATTTTTTATTTTATTTTGCTATGAATAACAAGGGTTTTGGGCCATATGGAATCTAGGATGGTGGGTGGAAGCTTGATGTTAAGAAAATGAAGAAAACAAAATTATTAAGATATGGGTGTCTCCTCTTTGAGATTGCAAAGTACAAACAGCACCAGCTAAGCTCTGACTCTTCAATCTTCGTTGCATAAAAAACAAGGCAGTGTCTTCCATGCACCTTACAATTTAGGGGGTGGATGCACCCTAAATTTGAGGCATTTATCTTGCTTTTTTAATTTTATAAGAATAAAAAAATCAATGGTAGGAAGTAATGACCTGGAACTTGCCAAATAGGTCACTGTTGTCGATTCAATTTTCATTTTCCTTTATTAAACTTTTATTTACTTTTAGTCCCCTCCCCTAGCAGCTGTAGCAACACGGCCTTGAGGAAATGTTAAGTAACAAGTGAACATATATATTTTTTTGTGATATGTTATTTTATCTATTTTTTTGTCTATTTTTATCTATCATACTAAAATATCATTATATCAGAATTTCAACTAATATTTATATTTTTCTCTCTTCTTGCTAGAAATTCTAATTTAACAGTGTTGGAGAATGATAGATAAAAATAAACAGAAAAAAGTAGGTAGAATATCCTATCACATATTTTTTTATATACCCACTAATTCAACCATTATACCACTAATTCAGTTCAAGTATTTTCGAATCGATTATAAGAATGGCTCTATTAAGAAGTGAGGAAAATAACAGTCTATCTCATCAGCAAAATTACATTTAATAGGGTTTGGATAACGGGTGTCCTAAGACACCGTTAAAGAATCAAAATGTAAAACAATATTTAATGAAAAGTATAATATTTCACACATTTAACTTTAAAAATAAATAAATTTTTATTTTTAAACCGTTAACAAATATTTTAAAATCACGCGTTAGCATTTTTCTTCATAATATAATAAATGGGGGGCATGGTTAAAACTTCCGATTGATTTATTTAAAACGGTTCTATTAATGCATAGGAGTCAGCTCAATTTTAAATGTGCAAAACTTAAGGGGGAAAAATATTAATATTAAGGGGCTTTTTCCTAAATCTTTAGAACTTGTCAAACAAAAAGAAAAAGGAAAAAACTTGTAACGAAAGGTGACACACTGGGTGAACATCAAAGGCAGCATTTTAGAACACTCCAAAAAAATAAAATAAAAAAATAAAAATATTTATTTCCTTGAACTTGCGGTCCCGCCGACAGTTCGGTGTAGGTTGAGCACGAAAATATAATGAATAGATAACATACACATTATACAGCTGGAAGGTTATTGGGTGGGTGCTTTCTGGACCTACAAAATTAAAGGACGTTTAAACAAGTTATAATGTTTATGTTTTTTTTTGTTTTAAATATTTTTATACAACTTAATACATAATATTTTGGGAAAATATTTTCTCATGTCGCACAAGAGTTATTTATTCTTATCAGTGATCCTTCGGTTTTCGTGTAATATCTTTCTTTACTTTTTTATTTTTTTAATAGATATAGACCCTACATAAGATGTTTCTACAAGATGAAAAATATTCACTTACCCACGAGAAAATTGAAACCCTAATATCTTAACAAATAACTTAAATTATACACATACTAATTCACACAAAGACATAAAACTTTCATTTTCGTTTATTTATTATGTATTGACTATTGACCCTTGCTTTGGAGTTTTGTGCAGTTTGCAATTCCCAGTGGCAATTCCTGAGTAGGGACTAGAAAGTACAAGTACAGCTATAGAGCATGGATGGTAACACACGTGCAATGGGGCTTGACTCATCTAGATGGTACAATCTTGGTTTTGCAAATTGATCTCTTACCACGTGCATTATCGTTGTATTCTTCTTCGTTGTTGTTTCCTGCATCCTTCTCAGGTACACATAATTCTAGTATATAGTGCCCCCTGATTCGTTTTTAATTTAATTGAGTGGTTAAAAATAAAAAATGTTAAAGATTGATCCATTTAAGAATTGGTGCTGCAGCCGACAAATAATTTCCAACTTATACCTTATAATGATGATATAAGTCGAGGCTCACGTTCTATAAGGTTTAGAAAAGACAACAGTAAAAAAAATTAAGAAAAGAGTTCTTAATTGATGCTAATCTTAGTACGACACTAATATTTAAGTATTTGACTCCAAAAAAGTTACTGAAGGTCCAAAATTCTACTATCATATTTAAATTCTATAGATAAGAGATAAAACATACACACACATATATATATATAGGCAAAATGATTTTTGCAGCTGCTGCACCTACAGCTAGCCAGGATCCGCGTGCTGATCCTAGGATACGTCACCGGATCCTTGTTTTTTTTTTAAAACACCGTGGGGCCCACTTTTCTGTGTCAGCTGTAGAGAGTGTTATCTACGGCGGCTGCAGAAATGATAAACTCATATATATATATATATATATATATATATATATCATTTACTCTCTCTATTTGCTGTTACTGTGCACACATACCACCACTTCTTTGACTATGTTATTATTCTATTGTGTACAGTAATCTGCTTATCTTAAAGGTATATCCTCAAGAGAGCCTTTTCCAATATCTATTCATTAGTTTTTGACTAATCATCATTATCCCTAGGATAGAACAAATGAGATTGAATCATTGCACCTTCTTAATACTTTAACAAATTTTGCAATGTTGTTGCGATCGCGACAAATATACCGGTTATACAAGTAATAGGGTGAATAAATAGAGTATCGTTCACACGAGGATTATCAAACAATAATTTATCTACGTTATCAAAGTTGGATCGGTCTTAAGGGTTTTTGAGAATATGGTTTTAAATTAATTAAAGGGAAAAATATTTCTGCAGTTACTGCAGATAAGTTATCTGCATTTATTCCCAAAATGACGTCGTTTTGGTATTAAAATCTTAAAAAATTATAAATACAAAGACTATTATAACTCTGAAATAAATTAAAATTACAAAAATACCAAGATTTCCTTCCCAAAACGACGTCGTATTGGGCTTACTGCAGATAACTTATCTGCAGTAACGGCAGAAAAAGAAAACCCTTAATTAAAACAGAATTTTAAAACTAACAATTAACAACTCAAGAATCAAGAACAAGAACGCAAGAACACAATCAAGAACAGTTAAATCAATAAAAATCAAGCATAGCTAGGGATTCGATTTCCCCAATGTCTTTTTAACGACTTTACCCTTTCATGTAATCAATATTCAAGAATATGTTGTTGGCGATTCTTTCAGAACTAATTAAACCCTAATCCCTTGGTGATTTAATCATTTACTTTATTCAAAACCCTAATCCCTTAGTGATTTCTCCTAAAGCAAGCATTAAGACAAGAATAATAAATCCATAGGATTCATAAGTCTATTCCTACATCATACAAACCCTAGCAATTAATCAGATCAGAATCTTACACCAACATCTCTATTGTCATGCATAATTCATATGTTCATTCAAGATTGGCCAGATCACAAACAAAACTAGGAATTTGAAACATATTAATTACATAACGAGAAATATGAATATCAATACAAGAAAGCAATAAAGAACATTAGGAAATCATTGGTTCCATCTAACCCTAACCACAAAAGAGAAACTAGCCTAGCATTTCCAAAGAAACAAGAAAAAGAGAGACTGGAATCAATAAAAGGAACTTAAAACCTAGTCTCCACGGTAAAACTTTGATCGTTCCTCCGCTCCTCAAGTCTCGAATGGAGCTCCTCTGCCCTCCAAATATGTCTCTGGCCACCAAGAATGATTAGAAAAGCCCTAACTTATGTCGTTTATAAAAAAAAGTTCATGGGCTTTTCTTTTTACATTACTCGCTGCTCGCTTAAGCGAGCAGATTCGCGAGCATATGGTTTTTTATTTTAGACATAACTTGATCTATACTCGTCGAATTGATGTGATCGTGGTCTCGTTGGAAAGATAAAAGAGAGATCTACAACTTCTATGAAGAACACGATATCCAATTCCATCATGTGCGATACAAAAATTGGCCAAAAGCCAGATTCAAGAAGATTTTCACTAAATAGTTGCTCTTCATTTATCACTTTAAGTCCTTCAAGCTTAACCATTGCTCCAATGTTCGATAATAGCAATTTATACCTGAAGTCAATATATTTTTAAGTCAGTTTCATGTCCAATCATAAAAGCTTAAGCGTCTTTTGCATTTGATAATATACACTATGTCTTTGATCATAATTTAATATTGTTTAACATATTTTTGATCCTAATAACATAATGTGTTTTACCCAATGTAATTGTTAAACCACTAGCATATTGATAAAAGAGTCAAATATAACTTCTAACATACTAAAAGAGAGATAATGTACATTCATCTCTAAATAATATTTTCTTAGTTACTTCCAAGTGAGTGTGGTTATGTGAAGGATAATGAGGTCGAACATATGAGATTTGAATCTAGTGCGTATATATATATATATATTTTTTGCAAGGTATTACACATGTATATTTATTTTAAATTATAAAATTTGATAATTACATAAGGTTTCAAATTATCTCTTTACAAAATAACTTCATATTTTCAATAAATGTTGACAATTATAGTTTTTACTAATTATACCCAAACCTAATACTATCTTGCAGCATTATGGGGACATATCTAATTAAGTTAAATGGCGCTAAATTTGTTGAGAGGCAAACACTACAAAAAAAACGTTGTTTAGCCACATTCAAAAATGTGGCAAACAATGATAAAAAATGTGGCTAACAAACTTTACCACATTTTGATTAAATGTGGTTAAAATAGGTGTTGCAATAATTTAGCCACATTATTTTATTCACTTTGCCACATTTTGATTGAGTGTGGTAGCCTTTTTTTAGCCACAATTATTGTTAATTTAACCACTTTATAAATGTGGTTAAATTGTATAGTTTGCCACAATAAAAAAATGTGGCTAATTATGTTTGAAATTTTTTTTAACCACATTCATGAATGTGGCTAAATATATGATTTTTTTTAAATTTAATAATATTACATTTTTTTATTAATCTTATAAAAATAAAAAATATTAAAAATTACTTTTATCATTTAGTATGTAATTTAAAAAATAACATGATACACCCTTTAATGATGCAAATTTGCCCTGAGGTATTATGTGTACCTAATTTGATGTGTAACAAACATTTTTCATATAATAGTGAAACACTCACAACATGTATGTATCAGAAAAAAAAACCACAACATGTGGCTTAATTGCCCTACACTGGCAGATTTTACAAGCATTTCAAATCTCACCATAAGTATCTCATGGAGGGGCAAATACCTTTCCTCTATTAGTTCAACACTTAAAGAATACCTCATTGTCTAATCCCAAAAAAGAAAATGTTCAAGCCACTGAACCAATTTTGGTAATTGAAGAAAAATATAGTGATTATCTCTAATTGTTCAAAATATCATTAATTTTCCATGAATCATTCTCCTAAACTAAAAGTATAGCTCTTTGCAAATATCAATCTTCCAAGACATGTTCTTCTATGCATCCTAGTTCTTTGAAGTGCTATTTACTCTATCACACCTGTACAAAAACCAAAAGAATTTAGCTTCATGGTAAGAAAGAGAAGAAATAAAGCTTGCAAATGATTTAAAAAAAAAAAAACAAAATTATCTAAGTTTCGAACCAATTATAACAAAGAGGGTAAAACATATTGGTTGAAAGTAGCTAACTCACTTCCAAATTTATCTAGTAAAAATTTGTGAAGAGAAGCCAATTGCTTTTGAGTTTGCACAAGCTGCTCCTTGGTCTCTTCATATGCAATCTTGGTCTCTTCATATCCCACCTTTATCTCTTCATATCCATCCAACTTTATTTCCAAAGATTGTACATGTTTCTTCAAGTCTTCAACACATTGTTGACTGGAACTACCAAAATTAGTAAAACCAATAGAATGTCTTGGCATTCCAAAAACATTGGAGGGGCAAACACCAGCGCCTAAGCCACGCACCCGACCCGAAGGCTCAGCTCCATATACCTTTCCAATAGCATCATCAGGATAAGCTAATACCTTTGATGGAACACCTATAGTGGCAGCACGCTCTTGATCTTGAGATAGGTGCTCTGATATCTTTTCCTACAAAATAGTTAAAGTCAGCCAACAAATACACATCAGGAAGAGCACTTTCTCTTCAGCAAAATTCTTGAAGCTTTGGCAGAATGGTTTGACCTCACAGTTTGCATAATTCCAGTTTGATGAAGCAATTCAATAAATCATGCTTTAATTTTTCAACATAGCAAAAAGCTGTAACAAATCATGCTTTCAATATAGATATATAAGTCTATAGAAAATAAGGAGATATCAATAGTTATCCTATATGTGACAAATAAGAATTTTTTTTAATTTAGAAAATAAGGAGATATCAATAGTTATCCTATAAAGATAATAAAATTATGGCAGTTTATCAATTTAGAAATCGAAAAAGAATAAGAAAAAAGGCAGAAAAAAAGTATACAGAGTAACATAGAAAAAAAGAAAAAGTATGAAACCACCTACCAAACCCCCTAAAGAAGTCATAAGGCCAGTCTTCTACTAGTTTTTAATGAGTCTTGATTTCCCTCCGTCATCTACTACTGTTAAAATAATCTTTAAAGTTCATACTCATTTATTATCATCATGATGATCATTAATTATCTAACAAGTAACATAATTATAGCATTGTTTTGTATCGTATCACTTACATTTTTAATTATTTTATTTTAGAAAAAAAAATATGCAACTCTATGATCCGTTAAGGGCAAGATCTAAATGAGGTTGAAATATCAGGACCTAAGTACATTTTGATTGTAGGATGGGTGACCAACTAGAATGTTGCTACTTGCTAGTGGTCCTCCATGTTTTAATTTATATAATGCAATTGCACCAATATTAGCTAATCATTCAAGTACTGTTTTTAATATTGTACTGCTTAATTATCAGTTTGGCAATGGACATTTATTCCAATTATATTGCAGTAGCAAACAGAGACCCAGTTGGGGTGGGTTTTAATATTGCAATAAATGGAGAAAATAACTAGTTGTTCGTTTTCAATGGATTGTATTCTTTGTAATTGTACACGACACTGATAGGCCTAAACAGAGGCAAGTGGATAAAAATTTACAATTACTTGTTATTATAAGGCAATAACTACATATCAATTCAATGTCCTAATAAGTTAAATTAAATGGAGTCAGAATCAAATGGTTTAGGTTATTATAAGGCAATAACTAGATATCAATTCAATAACATAATCAATTAGACTCATTTACTTACAACCAAAGTCTTCCCTTCTTCATTTACGTAGCTTCCATCCTTCTTCAATAAAGTTGATAAAATAACCTCACTTCGGCATACAGGTCTTCCCAATTGTAACTCCTAATGTCATTGATAAAAAAATAAATTATCAAGATGATATGTTACTAACATGCTTGCAATAATGGGTTCATTGAAATTGGAAAGAATAAGAAAAGAGTAAAGAGTAAAGCTACCCAGAAATGAATACACTAGCAGCTTTAAATTTATAATTAGAAGTAACATAAAGAAACCAAAAAAATACTCACAGTGTAAGTTTTGTATAAAACAACTTGGATCCAGTATATATTGAATTGTCATGCCAAAGTAACATAATAATAATAATAATAAAATATCAGGGTTGACATAGGGATTGCAATAAATATGCTTTTACCATTTCACGGCCTCTCCTTGCATTGCTTTTACTACCACCAGCATGTGAGACTTTAAGCTTCTTACGACTTTGTGTGTTTTGTATACTTCGTGCCTATAATTTTAAAATACGATAATCATAATATACCAAGTTTTTCAAGATGTGCATAAAGTAAAAGAATTTCCTATAAAGAATGTTTACCTTCATCTTATCATCCTTATAGTGATGCACAAAAGCAGTCCAATCAACACAATTAACATCTGGAGGAGGATTAGCAAGTATATCCTCCTTACTTTTATTAGGATATAAATTAAATTAAATTAAATTAAATTAAATTGCTGGAAATTTAGATAATTACCTCAATATAATTCCATTGTTGGCGGTTATTGTCTTCTGGCATCCAATTCCATTTTTCAACTGATATTGGACAAATTGTTGAGTTTTGAACAAGCTTACCAAGAAACCTCACAAGTAAGTTTGCACCATTGTCATTGCCTTGTCCATTACCATTGAGTTCAACGATAACTTTTTTAGTTTTTTCCAAATGCCAAATCTGATTTGCTTGCATTTTCCGAGTCACAATTTCTCCTGAAGAAGTATCTGCCATTATGTAGACAAAGCAAAGTTAGTTTATCAAAGGTAGAAAATTAAAACATACTACAATTAACATAACAAATAAAAATAAATGCTAGTGTGCGTCATTGTGGCATTAATAAGTTGGGATTACTGGATTAGCCTGTTGTTTTTCTTGATTTCACACTAAATGGTTGCGTTGGTGGGACCTTGAGCATCCATTTCCGTGCTAGATAAGATTCTTAGCTGTGTATTTGACCAACGATCACTTTCCAGTCATCATAAAAGAATGTACAAATAAAATAAAAGAACAAAAAAAAGGGTAGAAGTGGCTATAGCTTGCTCGAAAAGGTGAAAAGGATATACCCTTTATTGATGGAACTTGGAAGAACGACAACCAATGTTTCCATTAATATAAAGTGTGAAATTAATAAACGTGGAACAACAATCAACTTGATCTTGTATTCGTTCACACACAAATAAACTATTAGATAGATTTTTAGTAATGATATTTTTACATTTTTCTATAAATTTTATATTTTCGAAATCTTTATATAGAAATACAACGCATCTTATTGGATATTGCTCTACAAGAACCAATCCCTATACAGATAGTGATGTAATGAGTTTTGATATGTCGATAATTTGATTTGCTACTTTGCACAATTTAGCTGCATGAGGATTGATAAATTAAAGTTATCATTAAAAGTTGTAATATATTTTATGGCTATAC